>NC_056746.1:1264976524-1265276524 GCF_019279795.1 Protopterus annectens
TGGTTTCCAGAGCTATCTCTGACCCAGATCTAATGGAAATGCTGCACATCTGTAAGTCAAATGGGACTAGAGTCACCCATTCCATGGATGTCAGTCTAGCCTGTGACATAAACAGGACCTGCTGGACAGGCAGATACATCTCTCAGAGGTTGCCACTCCTCTGTAATAGGCTTCCAATCCATATCAAGCAGAGCACCTCCATGACCCTGTTTAAGCACAGCCTGGACAACTGGATGGGAAACCATAAATTTCTACTGGGGATTGCCCAGACTTCTCTCATAGACATTGGTAATCCTTGCTAGAAAAACCTTGGGCATAGACAATATCTCTCATCTACTATTATACTGGGATTTAATGGATAGGCTGGTAAAGACTCTCAGGTCAATAGCCTAGTAACATCCTATGAACCTAAGTACAGAACAGATGTGAGGTAATTATAGGCAATCACATAGGGAGATCATATTATGATATAAGATTGAATCACAAAGGCACCTTACTAGGTCTTTATTCACTTTAGTTCACCTTTAGAAAAGGTTTTAATTGAGATAAGTCTATGGATGAAAGTAAAACAACAGAATTTGCCTGTGGATAGTGACACAGGCAAATAACTGACTCACGTCAAACAGCAAAAGCTTATGTATAATGCAAATGAAGCAGACAGGAAACATAAGTTGAGACTTGCAAAAAATTGTTGAGTGCATTTTTACTTTGATATATACAATCAGGAAGACATGGCACAACACATCTGTTATGTGTAAGGGTGTGAAGTAAAGGAATTCTTAGAAAGCAACATTGTGTAGAACCTAAAAAAATGGTCTGCAGTCTGACAGCTGGTGATACCAATCACATGGGGGAGTAAGCCTGTGTAGAAAGGGCCTTAAACGCAGTGTAGGGCTCCAATGAGACTGTGGGGGAGGCAGAAATGTTTTAAGACTTAACCCTGTGAGGGAGGAACTGGATCTACCCATTAAAATGATCATTTCATTCACATAACAGGCTGTATTGTGACATTCATTTGTATAATATATAGACAGCCTCTTGGCTATATAAGAGTATAGGTGACTGTGCCCAATGCTGTAGGCATCAGCACATGCCACACATGGTGTCTGTTCTGTTTCCACTCCTAATGGTGTAATTTCTGAGGTTTCAGCATTGACTGTAGCTTCATTATATCATTGTCTCACAGCTGTCATTTAATTCCAGCGATCATCACATTTGGCACAGATCATGCTCTAAGGGTAGCTTTCTTATCCTGGTTTTGTATGGGCTTTTACAGCACACAGCTGCAGAACAGGCACCTAGAGAAACACAAGTGTACTGTGCATAGCACATAGATCAACTGTAATCCAGTGCAGAGAACAGCTGAATGTGTTTGAGATGCCTTCCTGGATTCTAGCCCATTTGCTATATAAACTGAGCATGCTAAAAGTTGAATAAACATGTTCTATATGTATTCATCAGAAGCCAAATACATCTTTGCATCATTTCACTGGAAGTCAGCCCTTGTTAACTTGTGTGCAAGTATGTATATATGTACGTTTGCAAGTGTGGGCATGGAGCAGAATGAAGATAAACATTTGTTGATAAAACAAACAGGACACAGTCCTACAAGCAAATCAAACAGGCTCTTAGCCATCAAATGATGCAAATTTACCAAATGCTTGTAAGCAAAGTACTAACTATACTGTGCATGAATTCCTTAATAAATGTAAGGCAGTACATATCTTGTAATGACAAGCCTGCTCATGTGAACTACCAAGTCTATGAGGCAAAATGTCTGAATGAGTGACAAACATATAGTGATATTTTTAATTAGCCACATTCAGTGTAATATATAGGGTCACCTAATAGGGACAAGTGGAGGAAAAGGGTAACCTTGCCCACGTCTAGTAGCCCACAATATCATTTGGTTGACTAATAATGGGTAAACCATCAGGGGCCTGAATACTGTTATATGCTTATATAAGGACTGGGTTTCAGCAGCACTAATTCCTTTGGTATGGTGTTCAACCACATTCATATGTATGGAGATGAATTCTTCATTCTCCTGGTCAGAACTATGGTTTTCCAACCTGAGCTTAAGAGTATACTGTCTTTACAATGTACTCTTCCTTGTTTTTACATCATGCTTAAATGCTGAACTTAGTGTACCAATGCAAGAAAACTGCCATCACTAAGATGTCTTAAATAAAGAGTGCGCTGAACCAGTCACAGCTGTGGAGATCTGTAATGTGAGAGCATGTCTGATCCATGGATGGTACAGGTTCATAGGTCATAGGTAATTACTAGACTGGTTGCCCATGCAGTCCATTTCAAGCTTAGCTAATTTCCCTTTTCATACTAGAAATAACTTATCCCACTTTTTTGGTTATATATTGGTCTTATCCATCCCATGGTCGATAACTATATATTAACCTAATGAGAATAACTGGGAAATCACCATAAATAATTTGAGGTATGTTATTAGAACAACAGTATCATCATCATCGTCATCATCATCATCAGTCTTCTTTTCCCATTTTCTACATAGTGTCGAGGTGTTGTGTCATCTGTCACCATCTCTCGCGATTCAATGCTACTCTTCTACCATTTTCAGCAGTCATGCCTGACTGTTGCAGGTCTTCTCTCACACAATCTCTCCATTTCTTTGCTGGACACTCTTGCCTTCTTCCTACTTGTGCTAATTCCTCTTCTTCACCAGAATGCCTTTTGCTTTTCTGCACCACTGTAGTCTGTGCACTTTGACCTTCGTTACAGTCATAGCAACAGTATCTCCGGTGAAAGATTGCATTCCTTTTATCTTAGCTTCTCTTGTAAACTTTCTAGCAGTGTAGCACATCCTTAATTCAAGCTTCATATAATGTTTGCTGCTGTCTCTCCTAATGTCACATGAATTATGAACATCACTCTTGTCACTTTTCTTGATGCTGTAGTTTCTCCAGTGAAAAAGATGAACTATTTCTGTCTACATGATGCTCTCCATTGTAAGGACATGCAGAGTGGCAACATCTTTCATTTTTCACAGTTCTGAGTATTCACTGAAGTTTTAGCACAGCAATATACGATCCATAATTTCTGGATGAAGTGTTACATAGAGAACAGGAGTAGTTTATGTTGTAGTCGACAATGTATCAGAAACATTAATGTAAGGCATAACAGCTTGGGGGAAACTTTGCATAAAGTGGTCTTTACTTGGTTACAGTTTTTGCAAACACAAACAGTACAGGCTAATGACTGTTAAATGCAAGATGTACTTGTTTCGTCTTTTAGTCTAGGAAATTTAAGTATTTCATAAATAGTATTGACAAATGGAGATTTGCTGTAGACATAACAATGTTTCTTAGTGTTAGACATTTATGCCATGATAGCAACATACTATTTCTATCAACAGCTCCTGTCTGTTACAGTGGAGTTCATATTGTTTACTTCTTTCTGTACCAATGTGTAAAAGTGATACAAAGGTCCATCATTTGCAGTTTAGTTTGCTGTTGATTACATAGTTACAGCTTTTAGTTTGCTTCTTGTTATTGAACAGAAATTAGTTGGATCTCAGTTTTAAACACTCAAAACAGGTTTCCCAAATGTTAAAAACAAACATAGACATGTATATTTGCACACTTGTATGTCATCCATATTGTACAGTTAGCATAAAGTCAGATGGAAATCCAGGCGCACATACACACACAACGTTGTTTACTTGAATTTAGTAAAAATTAAGCATCCATGAGGTATTGTATTGGAGTAAGCTTTACAGAAATGTGTTGCATGAAAATGTTTCAACCTTGGCATTTGATTCTTATGTCATGAGAGACAACCTTGTGTCTGGTTACAGGTCTTGCCCGAGTTGTAATCAGTCATTCTGGGTACTATCCTTCTCTTTGGGTATCAAGAAGTGCATTCCTGAATATCTTTCTTTTTCCCTAAAAGTAGTTTGTGGTTTATAAGACTGCAAATCTGATACATTTGTGTAATCTTTAATACAGTTTTCATTATCATTTCATGAAAATTGTACATTTTCAGCTGCTTAAAGTATTTAAGGTTAGAAGAATGCTTACGTACCAATATAATATAACTGAAAAGTAGTGGTAACCAAACTCAGTTTTCTGTGGTTATTTATCTGAAATTCTTACATTAGTCTTAGGCTGTTGTTATTGCTGCTTAAGAGGTTTTATTTTATTCTTTTAAAGAAAGTTAAAGGCAGGCTATTCCTTTGTAGACATTTGTAATCCATGGCACTCTAGGCCTCTTTGACTGAAGCAACATTTTTTAATATTGCTGCCAGGGTGACCACATGTAGGTGTTATTGGGGCAGTGGTGACAATGTTTTTACAAATTCCTCTTTTGTGTACATTATACACTGGTTGTGACAATGTTGCTATTTACAGTGAGGTGAGGATGCAGTGTGCAAGGTTTGAAGGCATGAAATATCTGGGATGAGATTTCTGCCATTATAGGGTTGCATTGCCTCAGGCAAGCCTGTGAGGAAGAGTGTTGCAAATCAGACATTCTCCTCCCATTGCTGTAACTCTGTTTATAAGCACTGGGCATACATCCTACTGCACATGTGGGCAGTTGTGTACATGTATGGTATGGCAGGTCCTGTGCCAAAGAAAGTATGTGTAACATTCATTTTTCATCACTTTTTTTCTGCTAAGGTTATTGGGATTGCTCATTCTGCTGGTATCAGCATATATTAATGTTTGTTTTGTGAACCTAGCACCCCATACTAGTACCTGTGCTGCCTGCCCAGGCCTGCAGTATGGTCTTCTCCTTGGTATTAATGGCACTTCCTTACCATTCCAAAGTCAGATGTACAGCAGGCAAGTAATACAGTGTACCTCTGGGAGTTAACTCAGAGTAATTCCAAGGAGAGTTGAATAAATGGCTACAATATTACTATTTCTAAACATTTTCACCTCAGATTTTCATTATACCCTCAAGGGAGCTTGATTTAACAAATTATAACATGGCCATCGCACAATCTACAGAATGATTTGGTAGTCATGGTGATAAATCGCCATTCAGGCACAATTTGAAAACTGCACGCCTTTTATTTGATTTTATGTGTTTTGTTTTTCTTTATTAGAGTATAGCACTGATTAAAAAGACTAATTGCAGGCTCATCCTAGGTTACAAGCAGTATATGAATAAATCATAGGACAGCAAATAATACAATGAAACGAAAGAAGTTTCAGGATGAAATACAGAGTCATACATACAGTGTGTAATCAGGAAAACAAATGCAGGTATGTACATATTTATATAACAGCTAATTGCTACTATATACAGATTTCATATGAGTAATTTGTTACTGTGCGTATATTTATATGCTAGACAGTTGAAATAATAGAGAGGAGTTAAGACAGAACTGATATTGAGACATTAAAGTATTGCCTGAATAGAAGTCATCTTGGATGTATGTGATATATCTAGTATTCTGGCATCTGTGTTTATGTTGCATTTGGAGATACCATTTGGGGTCAAAATTTAGGGTAGCTTGAGATTTTTGTGAGGTCTGTAAGGGCAGACTGCTATAGACTGGGAGAGAGGACAGGGAAGATATGGTCAGAGATACATAGTTTGGTTACATGGTTTTGGAAAGTTGGTCCTAGTCTTGAGTTAGCTTCTCAGGTTATAAGTTGGGATGAGTATGCCGAACTTCATAGCAAGTGGAGATGGGATGTCTTTGTGTAGTTGTTTAAAGAGCAAAAAATCCACAAGTAGGTTGGTTTTTCTTAGCACAGGTCACCATTTAACTTTTGATAGAGTGAGGCACAGATATCCATGTCTAAAAACATTGGTAATGAAGTGACATACTTTAAATGGAGATGGATTGCAAAGTATTTGTGTTTTGAATGAGGCAGTTGCAAACAGAGGTGAGCTATATTCAACTTATGTAATCAAAATGCCTTTATCTGTAGCTATTCTGTCTGGTAAAGAGAGAATGAAGAGAGCTTTTGGAGCTAGAACAGCAGACAATTTACTTTTGATCAGAGATTTTTAACGTAAAGGGATTGATCAAGCCAAATGTCTATGTATCTGAAGGATGTGCTAATGTCTATGAGGTCATTGAATAAATCTGTAAATTGAAGGGGTGATTAGCTTGCCTGTTGTTTGTTCCAAAGAGCATATATTTTTTTATCTTTGGGTTGAGTAGGAACTTTTTTGTGACAAGCTATTTGTTTGGCTTACTGTCTGAATTTTACTTATGGATCTCTATTTGCTCTGGGCTTGACCTGTTGATAACCATGTCATCTGCGAAGAATATGAGTGGCATTGGAGTTGGATCAGCAAGATCCTCAAACACATTAAAAAACAATCAAAAATATTTTCTACATAACTCCTGGCTATGTTCTTGGTCCTGCTCTCCTGGCTAAGTTCATCTCCCTAAAATCTTTCTCTTACACATCTTTCCATAATCACCCGCTTTTTCTGTCTACCTTCATATGGGTTATTATTTTTGGTCTATATTATGACATTGAAGTCTTGAAACTTCGAATGTTATAATATCGAACCCTATGCACCGAACGCTGAAAGTATTCGGTGGGCCGTTTCTGCAGCTTCGCTATTTCCTCGACTGTGGAGTGAAGGTTATGGACCAGGTTAAGGTAAGTGTGTGAACAGATCAGGTTAAGGTGAGTGTGTGATAGTTAGGGACCTTAGGGTTAGGGAGCGGGTAAGGTGAGTGTGCGATAGGGACTTTAGGGTTAGGGAGTGGGTAAGATGATTGTGTGATAGTTATGGACCTTAAGGTTAGGGAGCAGGTAAGGTGAGTGTGTGTGGTAGTTACGGACCTTAGGGTTAGGGTTGGGTTAAGGTAAGTGGATAGCTAGTAGTGTATGTATGGTTTAGTGTAGGGTTTTGTGAAGTGTATTTGTGTGGATTATTTATTTTGGTGTGCTTGTGTTGTGTGTATGTTTGTTGGAACAGCAAATTTTTTTCCCTGGGAAGTGTTCGATGTTATAGTCTTTCGATCAAAATGGTTCGATATTATAACATTCGAAGTTTTAAGACTTCAGTGTTATAATATAGACCCATTATTTTCATTTCCTCTTTACTTTAAAACTTTTCTTACCTCCTCATTTATCTATAACTCCCCCCAATGTTCTATTTCTCTCCGTAAGGCTCCATCCATCGTGTTCTTTTCATTTTCCTTCCTTCATTCCCACCTCTCTTCCCCATCTCCTCTTTATCCCGTCCTCCCTTTCTTCTACCTCTTTCGTCATAAATGCCCCTCAGTCTTACTTAATTTTCCTCTCTCCCTCCATTAACTATTCTTTTCCTCCTCACTGCTCCATCCCGCTCTTCTGTTCTAAAACATCACCTCATGCTTTTTTCCTATAGCCTCTCCTCACCCCCCCCCGGAAACTTATACCCCGCCATTATCTTTACTCACCATATAGATCACCTAACCTCCCTTCAACACCTTCTCTTCCAATCTATTTTTCATATCTATCTTTTCACTCCATGTTTTCTTTTTCCCTGTATTTCTTGATCTGAAGTCTTGTTTCTCTTCCTATTAACCGTTCAGCTGTTTCACTTCTTTCTATTATCCTCTTTGCAAGTCCCAAATTGCTCCTCTATATGTAATATACTTTTTCTCTTCTCTTTATTATAATGTAATTTTTTTTATTTTATGTTTTAAAATTACTCTGTTGTGAAATGTTTCAGCTTGCATCACTGCTTATCGTAGCACATTCTTGCATTACATATCGTATTTGTATTGCTCATATGATATTTGTATTTTTATATGTCGATACTTATGATTAAGTACTAGAGCTTTCCTCCTTGGGCCTCTGCTAAAAAGGTGTCTTGTGTGGCATCGTCACACTATCCCAGTTAACAAATGAAATAAATAAATAAATTCAGGTTGAGAATAGTATGAGTACAAGTATTTGTCCATGAGGACTTCTAGATTGAGTAGAGATGCTTGTTAGAAGAATTGCTAAGTTTTACTCTGAAGGATCTGTTGGTGAGGAAGTCCCTGATCCACTGAATGGATTCTGGGCTTATGCCAATGCCTAGGAGATGTGTGAGCAGCATGGAGTAATCAGCCATGTCAAAGGTTTATGTTAAATTAATGAAAATTGTCCCATTTAGGT
Organism: Protopterus annectens; assembly: GCF_019279795.1. NCBI lineage: Eukaryota > Metazoa > Chordata > Ceratodontiformes > Protopteridae > Protopterus > Protopterus annectens. The sequence continues at coordinate 1,264,984,627 of NC_056746.1, forward strand.
TCCCTATCCATGTTTGTTAAAATATTGCTAATTAGTATTCATAAAACACTTGTGATATTTCTGTCAGACCAATGTCCATGTTGTTTGTTGGAGAGCAGGTGGTATTTCTGCAGGTATGTGGTGAGCTGATTACAAATAATTATTCAAGGTTTTTGCCTATTGTGGGAAGTATAGGATGGGGCGGCAGTAAGATGATTTGTTTCCCTCTAGGACTGGAATTAAGAAGAGCTGATTTCCAAACTGAGGTTATGGTGTTAGCTGTGAGGCACAGATTATAGCTGTGGACCAGTGGAATTAATAGAGGCTGTCTGCACTTGAAAAGAAATCACTGACATATTTTGATGTGACAGAGGTGAGTCCAGATGGATTTGTTCCAGGAGCAGTATGACTTGCTTTGCAACAAGTCGGAGTGATCATTTGCTAGAATTTCATGTGATATAGTGAGTAATGAGGTCTGGCTGACATATTAATACACCATTGTGGAAACTAGTATGGGATGAATAACTTTTGTATTTTAACTTTTTTTTTTGCAAATTTTATAGTAGGTTAATAAATTGCAGTCTTAGAATTTTAACTCAGAAGAAACTTGTCCTGGCAGGAACTCTGCAAGTGTCGGGAAGTGTGAAATTCTGCTGAGGTCAAGTGCAAGCTAATTTTATGGATGCTGATAATGAGGTGAAATGAATGGGATGCATTTTACTTTTTTTTCTGCATTTTTTCTGCTTCCTTGCAGCTGACCATTCATAGGGTCATAGGTAGGTACTAGGCTATCGGCCCTAGGGCCTATATAAGCCTAGCCAAAAAGGTACCCTGGATTGTGCCACCCAAAAAAATTATTTTCCTGTGCCCCTGTCGAGTAGAGCCACAGAGGTGATCCCCAGGGTGAATTTCCTATTTCCCATCCAATCATCAAGATTTTTCTTGAAGAGTGCTAATGAGGAGCTTTGTTTGATATAGATAGGTAGTCTGTTCCAGAGTATGGGAAGGCTCTCGGGCAGGAATCTATCCCTCCAGCATGTTCTGTTTATTGTGGTGACAAGGTTTAGGTCCCTAGAGCGTGTTGCTCGGAGGGATTGGGATTTCTTTAAGTGGAGCATGTCCAACAGCTCCGTGTTTGACATAGCTTTGTATGTTAGGCAGAGATTGCCCCTGAGTAGGCGATATGCGACAGAGTAAAGCTGGAGTTTTTTGAGATGGTCTGTGGAAGGTATCTGTTTGAGGCCGGTAATCCTCTTTGTGAGGTATTTCTGCGGCCTCTCCAGTTGTTGTAGATGTCTTGTGAGGTACATACCAAAAGGGGTGTTGTACTCTATAATGGGTCTAATGAGTGATGAGTAGAGGGGAACAATTACCTCTTTTTTCCTGGATGAGAAACCTTTTGTGATGAGGTGAGCCACATAGAAGGATTTCCTGACTACTGTGGCAATGTGATTATCAAAGTAGAGACTGCTGTCCACCAGTGTCCCAAGGTCTCTTATCACACTTTCAGTGTTATGTAGACCACCACCTATGTGGTAGCTCATGGGCACAGAGTTTTTGCCAAAGGGGATGACAGTGCACTTTTTGGCATTGAGCTTGAGGCCATGCCTTTGACACAGGCATCTGTCTCAGTGAGGCCCTTTTGTAGGATGTCCACATCGTTAGGAGTTTCAATTATGGCTCCTAGTTTGCAGTCATCTGCGAACTTCGTTAACCAAAGACCTTCTGTGTTAGTCTGTACTTCAGAAAAATAGATACCAAACAGGAGAGGACCCAGGACTGAACCCTGTGGTACTCCACTTGTCACTGGTCTGAAGTTGGATTTGGAGTCTGCTACTTCCACAGTGTGGGTTCTGTCAGTAAGCCAGTTGGCAACCCATCTTATGACATAGGGATTTATACCTAGTTTAGTGAGTTTATCTATAATTCCAGAATGGGGGATGGTGTTGAAAGCCTTGGTGAGATCTAGATAGGCTGTGTGAACCACCTTACCCTCATCTACGGCTTTGGTAACTGCTTCAAAGAAGTCTATCAGGTTTAGAAGACATGATCTGCCTTTTACAAACCCGAACTGGGTGGGGTCCAGAGTTTGGAGATTACCAATGTCTTTGTTTATAAGTTCCATGATGATACGTTCCATGGCCTTGTAGACCAGGCTTATTAGGCTAATGGGGCGGTAGTTCACGGGGTCCATGTTGGCTCCCACTTTGTGGAGTGGAATGACCATCGCTGTGCACCATTCAGTGAGCACAAAGCCTGAGGTGAGGCTATGACTGAACATAGTGCTTAGGTGGGGTGCCAGTTCATTCTGTAGTTCATGTAGAATGCAGCCTGGGATGTTGTCAGGTTCCATGGATGCTGTGTTCTTGGCTTTGGAGAGTGTGGTTTTTACCTGTGCAGCTGTGATTACAGGAACTTTGCATTCTTCCAATATAGAGATGGGCCCTTTAGGGGGTGAGAGGGGCTAAAGTTAGCACTGAACCTATCTGCCAGGATGTTGGCAATATCAGTTGGTTCTGTATATTTAGTGCCATTGTGCTGTAACTCAGGGCAGATCTGAGTGTTGCCATTGAGTTTATTCACGTAGCTATAGAATGCTTTGTGGTTGTCTTTAGAATCAGTGGCAATTTTGTTTTCGTAAATAGCTTTGGAGGATTTTATGAGGGATCTCTGCTTCTACTGAGGCTGACCAGGGAGTTCCTCCAATCATGGGATTTTACTCTTTTTTGCAACAGTTTGTTTCTTCTGTTGTAGAGTTTGTTTATGGCAGGGGACCAACAGATTGGCTTCCTTTTTTTGGAGGATAGCATCTTGGTTCTGTTAGGGATAGCATGATCCATGCACTCGTGTAAGTGCTTATAAAGTGCATTTGTGTAGGATTCAGCAGTCGTACCTCTATTGTCCATCTACATGGGTGTCGAGACGTTTGCCACATCTGTCTTAAGAAACGTGAAGTTGGCTTTGGAGAATTTTTTTTTACGGTGGTTTCCCTAATGGAGGGTGGGGGTGGGATGTGGATGTCTAGGGTGATTAGGTGGTGGTCAGATCTGACCAACAAGGAATTGACCTCTGGTGTGGAACACCAATCACCCATGTTGGTAATGATGAGGTCTAGGATATTGCTGCCCCTGGTGGGGGTGTGGATAAGTTGATCCTAGGCGTTAGAATTTATGAATTCCAGAAAACGTTGAGCAAAAGAGTTGGCACATGAGTAGTTTTCCCAGTTAATGGTGGAATAGTTGAAATTGCCCATTATTAGGATGTTAGGTTGTACCCTAATATTTTACAGTGTATCAAGAAATGAGGACTGGGAATCCTGGGACATGGTGGGGGATCTGTAGCAAGTTACAATTTGGATTGCGGTCTTGCCCAGAGTTAGTTGCACTTGGATAATCTCAGCTGCATTATGCTGAGCAACTAGCCTGGAGGTGTGGATCTCCTTAATGAATATGGACATGCCTCTGCCTTTAGTGTTTCAGTCCAGGTTAGGTGGCCAAAAGGTGTGGTATGAATTATAGCCTGGTAATGCAGGGGTGCTCTCTGGAGGCTTAAACCAGGTCTCTGTTACTGCACAGATGTTGATGTTCTCCATTTTAAGGAGTGCCTCGACTGAATGCATTTTGAAGTTTAGACTTCTAGCATTGAGTAACATTATACTCAGATTTTGCTTGCTTGTACCTGTTATGGCGGTGAATTTGTCATTTGAACCTTGCCTAAAAAAGGCACTATAGGGGTGGCAAGAGCCTTAGCCAGTATCCAGAATCCCAAGGGCGACAAGTGCAGGCCATCTCTGGCAAAGCATTGTGGTCTGTCGATCATATCATCCCAGGCAAACAGATACTGGATTCCCTTAGAATGACACCAATGCCAATTGTTTAAGTCAGTCATTTTGTCCTTGTGCTGTAGTATTATTCTGGATGATGGCAGGATGCTACTCAGGGCTAGAGTAATACCTGCCTGGACTACAAGATTGGAGAGCTCCTCCATGTCTCTTTTCATGTAGTCCAGGGAGGTATGTCTCAGGTTATTCACACCAGCATGGACAATGACAGAGTCATATTTGTACTTGTTGTGGAGTGACCTGAGTGTGTGCATTATGTGGCGGATCTTGGCACCTGACAGGCAGCTGACAGTAACTTTTTCCTTGTTTAACCTGGTGAGTGGAACATCAGTGTGCCTGACTATAGAGTCACCTATGACTAGAGTGTTGGGTATGTTGTTATGCCTTATGGGCTGTGATTGAGTGGCACACTGAGTTTGTGGGCTATGTGTCATTTGTGTTGTGTTGGGGGTGGAGGTTGCTTGCGTTTCTGCTTTGGAGGTCTCTGTTGCTTGAGCAGATTTTTATAGAGAGCCTCCGTGAATGTAGGTGTGTATTTTGTGTTTCTATGTGTGTGTTTGGTGGTGTAGGTTTTGAAGGACTATGCGATGAGTGTGGTGTGGTTCAAGTGTTTACCTTCTCCTCTTGACTGTTTAGTCTAGTCCTGGGCGAAGAGAGCTTTGCTTCCATTTTGGCTATATAAGTGCATCTCTCACAGGTTGTAGTGTTGGGTGGTAGGAGGAGAGGTTTGTCTGTGTACATGAGGCAATTGCTGCATTGCCCCAAGATGTCCAGATTTATCAGGTAGACAGGAGAAAACACCTAGAGCTGACCCTTAGACATGCCTGGAAAGGTGCTTATTTATTAAGTACTAAAAATGGTTTTCCTCTAGACAAGTGAGGAAAGTTGAGTGATGTAGTAATGTGTAGCTTATTTAGTGCTTACAATGAGTTCTGAACAAGTGCTGAACTCAAAGAAAAAGATTTGAGTGCTAAAACTAAAAAATAAATGGCTAGTTCTAAGGGAAAATTTGAAGAGCAGACTTTATGGCGCTGGGAATAGTTTAACCCTAGCTAAGCGGCGATGCATAAAGTGTATTTTTTTTAATATAACAGTAGCAAATGAGCAAACTGATTTAAACAAATTAACCAATTAACCAAAAAAAAGCTAAAAACTGAGCCCCGTTCCAGCAGTCTTTGATCAGACGTTCTAACTGTAAACTCCTGCCACTAGGGTGCATGGGAACCTTCTCCAAAAAAGATGGTCTGGATTAGTGCTCAAGTTATACAAACAAAGCTAGATTCAGCAAGTCTGAATTTAGTCTATGCTACAGCAAATAAGGCATACCAATTTCAGAAAGAAACAGTTCAAGTAAGTAGGCACAATAAGCCTTTAACAAGAAACTTCCAGCTTAGAAGGGCAGAATCTACCCTCTACTCCCACAAGAGTGCAGGCCACACCTTCTTAATGTAAAATAACTGGCCTGAAGCTCAAGTGCTTTCACCAGAACTAATACACTTTTAGAATAACAGACACTAAGCCTTCAATCAGCAACTCCCAACATAGAAGGATGTAAGCTACCTGTCCTGCCACAAAAGTGCAGACCACAAACGTTCTTAATGTAAAACAACATGTCTGAAGCCCAAGTGCTTCAACCAAAGGCTTAGAATAACAGTTACAATTTAATCAGGCTACTAACAAGTAGTAATAAATACAGCAGAATAAATGCAATTAACTGCTTTTAACAACAAACAGCAAAAGCAAAATAAAGTAATAAAGTAGGAGGAAACACAAATACAGTAAAAACAGATGAATAAAGTGCACCTTGTTTTATATAATAGAAAACAAGCAAACTGATTTAAACAAATTACCCAATTAACCAGTAAAAAAGCTCAAAACTGAGCCCTGTTCCAGCAGTCTTCAATCAGATAAGTTATAACTGCACACTCCTGCCACTAGGGTGCAGGGGAACCTTCTCCAAAAAAGATGGCCTGGATTAGTGCTCAAGTTATACAAACAAAGCTAGATTCAGCATGCCTGAATCTAGTCTATGCTACAGCAAACAAGGCACACCAATTTCAGAAAGAAACAGTTCAAATAAGCAGGCACAGTAAGCCTTTAACCAGAAATTCCCACCTCAGAAGGGCAGAATCTAGCCTCTCCTCCCACAAGAGTGCAGACCACAAACCTTCTTAATGAAAAATAACTGGCCTGAAGCCCAAGTGCTTAAACCAGAACTAATACACTTTTAGAATAATAGACACTGAGCCTTCAATCAGCAATTCCCAACTTAGAAGGATGTAAGCTACCTGTCCAGCCACAACAGTGCATTAGCTGTCACAAGGACTTCCCCTCATCCACTAGTCCAACAGGTATTCCTATTTCTCCCTCAGGTTTACTCTGGCTCATGCTTGGGTCAGTTGAGCAGACTGAGGCTGCTGGCTCAGCATCATATTACTGTTAAGGAGTATTTGCCGTAACTGTTTTTTCTTTTTCCTTTGTGCACAACTGTTTACAGTTAGTGGGTAGACGTGCAATGGGCATGTGCTGGTGTATCATACTGTCTCCGCAGCAGCTCATTTGTTATTCTGGACCATTCCTATTTAGGAGAACCACTCCCCCACATGTCCCGGGCCTTCATTAGAGATCAAATGCAAGGAGCTTCCAAGCATTTACCCCACCCCAAGGATAGACATGCCTATCCTGCTACTGCCAGCACCTCAGATGCCTGAGTTGCTAATTGAACTGGGGTCACCTGGTCTATAGTCAAGGCTTTGTCCCTGTGTGCCATGACACTGACTAATGGAATGCATTTTATGGTACTAGTACTAGGTCACCTGGGCCATAGTCAAGGCTTTGTCCCTGTATGCCATGACACTGACTAATGGAATGCATTTTGTGATACTAGTACTAGGTCACCTGGGCCATAGTCAAGGCTTTGTCCCTGTATGGCATGACACTGACTAATGGAATGCATTTTATGATACTAGTTCTAGGTCATCTGGGCCATAGTCAAGGCATTGCCCCTGTATAGCATGACACTGACAAATGGACTGCATTTTATGATACTAGTACAAGGTCATCTGGGCCATAGTCAAGGCTTTGTCCCTGTATGCCATGACACTGACTAATGGAATACATTATGATACTAGTACTAGGTTACTAGGCCATAGTCAAGGCTTTTTCTCTGTACGCCATGATATTGACTAATGGAATGCATTTTATGATACTAGTACTAGGTCATCTGGGCCTTAGTCAAGGCTTTGTCCCTGTATGCCATGACACTGACTAATGGAATGCTTTTTATGATACTAGTACTTGGTCACCTAGGCCATAGTCAAGGCTTTCTCCCTGTATGCCATGACACTGACTAATGGAATGCATTTTATGGTACTAGTACTAGGTCATCTGGGCCATAGTCAAGGCTTTGTCCCTGTATGCCATGACACTGACTAATGGAATGCATTTTATGGTACTAGTACTAGGTCATCTGGGCCATAGTCAAGGCTTTGTCCCTGTATGCCATGACACTGACTAATGGAATGCATTTTATGGTACTAGTACTATTCAGCAGAGGCACAAGGGAAGTTGAAATTAATTAAATAAGACTGAAGTTAGCTTCTTATGGAGGGGCTGCAATAATTATTAGGAAGGATGTAATAACAGTGTATACACTCAAGATATTGTGGCCCTGAAAAGGGAGCAAGGATCGAAGTCCTTGAATGAAGATGCGAGAGAAAAAATTGGGAGGTATTCATAAATGAATTGCTTTGTGCAAAATACGAATAATACAATTTGAAGTTTTTAAAACTTTTTTAGAAAGTAGGTTAATGTACGAATGATACTCTGTTGGAAATTGTTCTCCAACAGGGTATTAATGTACAGGTAAAGCCCATCAAAAACAAGTCTGCTGCTTCATGGTAGCATATTAAGCCCCTGTGAAGCATTGAATGAAGAAAAGCAAACGGTCACCATCTTGTTTATGCTTGCTAGATTTGGCTGCTTACTGAGGTAACATAAAATAAATTAAAAAAGAACCAAAAATAACTGCAGTAGCAGTCATAAGGACTTGCCTTTTACTGTCCCCTCATTAATTGTGGCTTAAAACGTCACATTTAACAAACATGAGAAAAAAATAAAGATAAAGTAATACAGTTACACGTGCGCGTGCACACGTGTGTGAGTCTGTTTGTGAAACAGCGGCAGAGAGAGATAGCGCCTTCCATGCATGCAGTTTTTCAACCTTTAGATCATAATGAAACATTTGAGGTATACAGAGTCAAGAAAATGGCTGTTACAATTGGATATGTGTGTGTGCGTGTGTGTGTGTGTGTGTGTGTGTGTGTGTGTGTGTGTGTGTGTACATGTGTTTTTTGTATGTATATGTATTTGTCTTTGTATGACTTTCTATGTAAGTGTGTGTGTGTGTGTGTGTGTGTGTGTGTGTGTGTGTGTGTGTGTGTGTGTGTGTGTGTGTGTGTGTGTGTATGTCTGTGTCTGTGTGTGTGTCTGTCTGTGTGTGTGTCTATGTGTATGTATATATGTGTAGACATTATTAAATACTTAATATATATTTTGGATGTTCAGTAAGTCCTCTAACAACAGTTATGTATCCTACAGTGACTGAATCATTAGGTGGTGGTGCTATTTTACATCAAAATAAAAAAAAATACATTTATACTAATAGTAAAGGAAATAGAAAACAATCTGACTGATAGCCCATATTCTATGCACAGTAGTGTCCTCCATGGTTTAGAGGCCACTCACCTGCAGAATTGGACCTCAACAACACCCATGGAAGACTTATTTCCCTATAACATCCATGCTATAGGGCATTATTTGTTGCTTATGGGTAAAATAAGAGCATAAACATTTATTCTACATATGTATCTAGCCAAATTAGCCACATGCTGTGAAACTACGAAAGTTTGAAAATACCCATTCACATTTTGAAGCATTTCACATAGTGCTTCTTGGTTATGAATATCCTCCCCAAAATAAACTGATGATGATGGCTGTTTAACTAAGATACCATGACTGTCATCCTTAGAATGAAAGAAGACATGAAAATAGGATGTAATTCTTATTGTCTTTCAGATTCTTGGTAAGTAAATAGATAGCACCTTGTTGATCTGTTAGGAGTCCAATGAGCAGACTAGGTGAAATAACTGGTAGTGGCAGGGACATGATATGTTGGCAAAGTAAATATCATGGAACATTGTGAGAATGATTGATATTTGATGTGTGTAATGCACAAAATGTGCAGTCTATGTGTTAAACAAACCAAAACAGAAGAAAAACTGATAAAAACACAAATGCAAGGCCACAGAGATTCCGACAAATCCAGCTCAGACAACTTGAAATGTAATATTAGTAATGTCACATGATTTTAAAGCTGATCATATGATTTTAAAGAAAGTTTTAGGTTGTGACATGATTTAAAAGCTGGTCACATGATTTAAAATGTTGGTCACATGATTTTTAGTATTTAAACAGTATGGTTTGGTTCACTTCATCTGAAGAAGTTTTATTATAAAAATAAAATGAAAGCGCTAATATAAGCTGCTTGAGCTGGACAGTCTATATGTTCCCTTGTTCAGAACAACATATAGTAAATGTTAAACTCATGAAAAGGATTGTATGTGCTTTGGAAGAAGATGACATAAAGAATAGTGAAACATTTATATTATTAATAGGAAGGAAGTGACATGAGAGTTTGCAGCATTTTATTATTTAAGAGCAACAAGTCAGGCATGGTTACTTGAAAGCTGACAGAGTGTGGACAGCAAGTTGAAAGGCAAGCTGTTAAAAGTAAACATCACAGTATGGAGATGTGGCTTGAAGAAGAGAAGTATTCATATATTCATGGAAATCTGTAGAAAATTTTTATAAGAGTTATGGTCATATTGGAATAAATGGGAAAGAATAAAGTAACAGAATTGAGGATGGTATTTTATATTGCTATTCTTGTTAAGATGCACGCATTTATTCCTCCAGTTATGTGTTTAAGAAGTAAATGATGTAAAGAAATTAGAGAAACTCACATCATGGCTGGTAAAGCAGCATGATCCACTGGAGCTTCTTCATGTCCAAATCCCCAACAGAAAAGTCTGTTACCAAATATTAGCTAGCTACAGAACTCCCTCCATGACTCAAGAAAGCCACAATGCCTATCTGCAGGAACTGGAGCCTCTCAATATTAAACACAATACCTCTTTCCTCTGTGATTTTTAACTACCCAGGCTAAATACTGGGAAACCTATAACACCCCAAGTGACAAGTGCACAAGCATATAGATTCTTGGACTTTGTAAAAACAAACACTCTGGAACAATTAGTCAAAGTACCTACTAGGGGGAGCAACATCTTTGTACTTGTCTTACCAACATGGGGGCATCTTATACCATCCCTTGAATATCATTGTCTCTTGTTAGGTCTGATCATAAAGCTGTCTCTTTCAAAATAAAAGTGAAACCAGAGGCCCCCTCCTCCTATGGTCCATGTAAAAACTTTTCTAAAGAAACTATCAACTCCTAAGTGACTCAATGCCAAGGTTCAAATCCTCACCAAACCCAGAAAACTCTGTGATATACATGGACGCATACATCACCAAACAGTTCCAGCATCCATCTCCCCTCATCTATCCAATATGAAATACCTGAAACAAATGCTATCAGACAAGACTACGTCTTGAAAGAACTCTCTAAATCAAAAAGTACTGCATCAATGGGTCCTGACAATATCCTTAGATGAATATTGAATAGCATGAAACATGATTTAACCACCCTCCTAACAACACAGTTCAACCTTAGCCTCCATACGGGTTTTGTACCCTGTGAATGGAGAATGGCAAGAGTTATTCTCATGCACAAGGGAAGACCCTTCATGGACCAGACAGTTATAGGCCCATATGTCTTATCAACCTCATATGCAAAGCCATGGAAAGAATTATCAATGAATTAATCAGTGAGACCATAGGAAACATCCAAACACTTGACCATCTCAGTTTGGATTAATCAATGGCAGATCATGCTTACTCAACCCGGTGAACTTTTTTGAAAGGGTCACTAAAGCTATGAACTAAGATAAAATGATACACACAGCCTACCTAGACCTGTTTAAGGCTTTGACATACCCCCCTACTTTGGCATAACAGATAAACTTAACAAACCTGAAATAAATCCCTAAGTTGTCCATTGGATCACCAAATGGCTTACAGGCATAAGGCAGGAGATCAAAATAAGTGAAGCTACCTCCACTAAATGACCAGTCATCAGTGGAGAACCTCAGGGTTTGGTCGTAGGACCTCTCCTGTTTGGCATATAATTACTGGAAGTTAAAGCCAATACTAAGGGGTTCTGGCTGATCAGGTTTGCAGATGACTGCAAGCTAGGTGCAATTATTAAATGCAAAAAAAGACTTAGCCATTTTGCAGGAAGGCTTATCACAAACAAATAACTGGTACCTGAATCATGGTCTAAAGCTAAATGCCAAAAAATGCTTTATTATATTTTTTTGAAAGTTGACTGATCAGGGGCACTTCCACATTGATAGCATGCCACTAAGTTATCCTAGTTGTTTGGGATCTTTGAACTTATGTGGATAGTGACCTAACTTTCAACCATCACATGCCCACTGTGAGGAGGAAATCCTTCTATATCATGCAGCTCATTAACAAAAGGATTGCTTCAGGTCCATTAGGTCAGTCAATTGAGTATAAAGCCCCCTATGGCATGTATCTGTCCAGAAACCTACAGCAGCTGGAACATCCACAGAGATACCTTACAAAAAGGATGCTAGGCTTAAACAATTTGCTCTGCATGGATCACTTCAAAGCCCTGTCACTACACTTAGTCTCTTACAGATTTCTAATAGGTGACCTGGGTTTGGCATAAAAGTCACCCTCTGACCCATTACTGACTGACATACTAGCATTAACCTATAAACCTATGAACCTATATGAATTTATTTAGTATTGTATAAGTAAATGTCCTGGATAGCACTGAATAAAGATGAATGGAGCAGTAATGCAATAAACAGTGACTTTTTTGCTGATAGGAAATCTATACTTACTGAGTTGTGAGACAATTTTTGTTCAAAATGTTCAATTTTTTGAATATCTTGTACACATATTTTATAGTTATTGTGATAATCTGAGACTGATAATGAAGATTTTCAAAAATAATAAAGATGTCACACAACACATGCTCATTGCTAACTCTGAGAATTGTGACAACATTTAAATACATTTAAGTAAACCTGAGATGTGCTAATTTCAAGGAATGTATCAGAGACTAGTATACAGACACTCCATAGTGGCATTTTGGGGAGTCATGATATCTTTCACCACATTCAAGATACTAAGCATAAAATGTTCCTTACAGCTTATGCAGACAAACAGAGAAAAATAAATCAACCAGTGTTAAACTCTATGAAGTGCTGGTCAAAGCAACAAACATGACTGACCTTATTCTAACATTTTTCATGAATGGGTAAGATTAATCTAAACACTAAACAAAATTTTACTCACTGCCTAATGCAGTAAGTACTCTGTCTTTTTTCTGCTTCCTATATTGGACCTTAAACCCATTTATAGCTTAGTGTTTTTAATTCTTCCAAAGTCAACTCACCAAACTTGAGAAAGCAGTGGGTAAAAATAAAGAAAGTGATTCAAACCTATGCAGAAAAACTTGTACACTAACAGGATCTAAACTAATGTCAGGATGATTCCTGATCAGTCTCCCAAATTGAAATTAAATATGTTCCTTGAAATAACTTCCATGAATGGTAGCATAGTAGCCACCCCATTTCTATGATGCCCTAGAGATTACTGTATTATCCTGTATCGTTTATGTTCACTCACATGAGCATTCCATAGTACACCTTTTTGTTTCAAACACCCATTCATAAGAGGGGTACCGCTGACTTCACACTGCTGTTTTAAGTCAGTAACTAGTCAGTAAGTGTAAATTGTTTTTTTATAGCTCTCCAGCTATTATAACATTTGCATGCACTTGCTGAATCTGGAGTTTACAACAGCAGCTAGGTAAAAATTTGTCAAACATGGTTTGGAAACTCATACTTCAGCATGTTAGAGGCACCACTTATTCTTTTGTATCTATAAATCCTTTAATTTTTTTAAATGATTTTAATTAAATTAGTACTAATGTTGCTACCAGAGAACACACATTCACTTTAATCCTGGAATCACATTGCTAGAGGACTCTTTTACTGTGCGGACACACATAGCACTGGGTTAGAGCAGCCTCCTGTTCCCTTTCAAATCTATATTTCTTAAAGTAGTAATGGCTGAGAAAACTGAGTCAAAATGCTATAAATGTTCATGGTTTGCTCAGCTAAGGGCAAATAGAAACAAATATTTTCAGTGGATTTGGCATCTCCCACAGTCCTACAAAATTCTCCTAATCAAGTTTCACCACACGCACATTCTAGTGTGCATATATTTGTAAACTTAGCATTTGTGGACTCTGAACTTTACCAAACACTGTATACTTTATAACCAAAGCAAAATACCATAGACTGTCTTACCCTTTTCTCTGCTTTAATTTAAGAACTTCACAAAACATATTACCAGAAAGTAAATATAATATTACCTTAACTCTCAACAGGTGAAGCATAATAGTTTTTCTACTGTAACTTTCCCTTCCATGTCCCTCCACACAAACACACACACACACACACACACACACACACACACACACACACACACACACACACACACACACACACACACACACACACACACACACTCACGTACCACTACTACATCCATTGCTTCCTGTTATCAGGACCCTACTTCCTAGGCTACTGTCATTACATCATGCTTGTCTCTAAATTCTAGTTAAGCTGTTTCCCTATCTTCCTAAGTCACTGTTTTTCCTTTCACTCAGTAATCTTCTTTCCCTCTTATGATTAGCATATGCATAATAGTTTTCTTTTCAAATGCCACAATCCCACAATCATATGCTCTCCTATATTAGTTACAGCAGAGCATTTTTCTCGCGTTTCATCAGTTTTATAGCCCTCATTTTATTAAGTGTTCGCTGCAGCTGCTTATTCTTCTCCCTTCTCTAGTCCTTACAGTTATATACCTTATTTATTTTTTTAATTCTGGCAATGTTCAGACAGTACATTAGAGCTTCTTAAAACTTTCTTTTTGCAGTTGCACCTACTATTGAAAATTAATTCTGCAATCCAGCCTACTTCTTTACCTTTGCATGCAGAAACATATGAATACAATAATGTTGACAAATCTCACCTTTAAGGCAGTGTGACTAATATGCAAATTGCAACCTGAATAAAAACATTTTGAGGCTGCCTACACAAACAACCCATAACACTTTAACAAGTCTGCTATTATATGCATGTTGCAGCTGAATTCACATGCATATGAACATTCCTTACCTAGAGTTTAATTCCAGTCTTCCATAGCCTCATATTTCATTGATTTTTACAGATTAGTTCATTTCATGTTAGTTTATCCTATCCTTACTTGTTCCACATTGCTTTAGTTAATTGTTAATGTTTTATTCCTTTTGCAGTCTTTATTCCTTTGGTATCCCAAACCCCAATCTGGATCTAAAAGGAAGTTCTTTTATCACTATATCTCTTCCAATTATCAAACGTTAAATAGATAAAATACTTTCTTCAGATATGACTGTCACCTTTATGTAAGTATCTAGGAAAGTGTACTCATTACTTCCATGTAATCTACTGACTTGCTTCTAATTCCATTACTTCTTTGTTTTATGCAGCTTCATAGTAACATAGTATACCAATGCAGTAGTGGTCTAGGTTCTCACAGGTTTTATAACTTGTGATCCACGAGGCACACAGCTCAACATCTGTATATTACAAACATGTAAACAGCAGAAATACCAGATTATATGTTATTAAATGATAATATTATTGCTTGCACCCATAACAAATTCTGAAGCTATGTTTGCTTTTACTGGGTAATGCACACAAAGGTTCTGTTTTCAGTACATGCCTATCAACTGTCTAGATTTTCATAGAATGTCCAGATTTTTGACTCATATTTTGGTCTTTTCCTCTTAAAATTTGCACTTTTCTTACAAATCCCTTAGGATTGAAGTCAGTAAATAATGACACACATTTAATGAGTTTCAGACATCATACCCTTCAGAAAATGCATGTTAAACAGATCCTGTTATTCTAGCTACTTTCTAAGTTTATAGGAGCAATATTTAAAATCTATTCCTATTTTAAGGCATTTTTCTTACCATTAATTTATGTTTTGTGCAGATTTCTAGCTTAAAGAAGGTGAAAGGTGTGTTTTGGTGGGATGTATTAACTTTGTATTTTTCCTTCAGATTTGTTATTGTACAAGTGAATATACCACTGGCATGAGCAATTCGAACACCCCTGAAAAAGTATTTTAATAATTCACTGGAGTCTAACATTAAATACTTACGACGCAGGTAACGTGAGTTTGATTAACAGGCACCTGTTGTTGCTGGCATGCGGGAAGAGAAGAATTAGATTAAGTCTGCTCACCTGTCACTTCTCTTTGACCAGGGGGATGCAGAGTGTGCATCTGGTCTTATGTATTCCTTAGTGCAAAGTCCCCACCATCAGAATCCTCCACGATCTCAAATGTCTCTTTAGTGTCTTTCCATCTTCTTTTTCTCTCTTCTTCTTATCCTTATTGTAGTCTTGTTCCAAATAACATAATTGTTAATAGTGTTATAACCAAACTAAACAAAAGAAGTGCAGGACAACATAGGCAGTCATGTGCACATACAGAGCTTATTCTGTAGCTTCCTTTAGTGTATTTTTATCATGTCAAAGTTGTTTTGTAATCCCCCCATACTCTTATCTTTCTCTGCAGCTTCTACATACCCTGACAAATATTTTTCTTTTAAGTTCATCACTTTGTTAGTGGCTGTAGGTCAGAGATGTCCTGTATCTGTGTCCATATTTGACATGCAGTGAATCTAAATGCAAATTATCATCAAAATCTCTGCACATTGCAAGTAACATCAGTATTGCTTGCCTTGGTTGAGCCAAAGCTGTCTGGACCTAGTGGCACTCACTGGCCAAGAAGGTGAAGATATACAGAAAATTTCTCATTATAATTTTGATAATCAGGATGTCCTTGATTGATTTAAAGAGAGCAGGGTTATTGTAGGGGCTTTAGTGAGCACATATGGCCCACAGATAGGAACCAGAGGGGATGGTTTTAAATGTGGATACTAAGGTATGTATTCCCCTCACTATAATTGCCACATGGACCTTCCAGAGACAGACTGGGGACAAGCTGGGTATTTCTTGGGCTTCTGCCCTGAGGATCCTTCACAATTCCTCTATATACTCTTGTCATGTGTGAATCTATTTCCTGGTGTCACTGCAGGACTGAGCCCAGACTATGTGTTTTATTGTGATGGTACATTTCCTTGAAGTGCTTTGTGCTTGGTGGGATACAGTGCATCTATGTTGCCATTAGGGCCCCATCAGGTTCATGGCAGGAGCAGTAATGGAACAGGAAGGGCTACCATTCCATTCACTGTCAGGTCAATTTTGATGCATGGGGGTGCATCACCAATGTGTTGGCAGTGTCCATGAGTACCATATTTGGCACACTAGCTCACTCTACCACCTCTTTCTGTATGGCAGGATGCCGCATGATCACCTTGTTGATAAGTGGAAAGTTTAATTATAGTTATCTAATCATTTATTGTTTGTAAAAATATATTGCTTAGTACTAAACCACCCTTACCTTGATATATTGTTTAGTACTAAACCACCCTTACCTTGATATATTGCTTAGTACTAAACCACCCTTACCTTGATTTATCTCCCCCTTTTTCCTTTTTTCCTCCTGTTTTCCAGGTGATGTAGGCCATGCACTTGCAGCCATAACTTGTGACTCCTGTGAAGAATGCTACAGGAGTTAAAGACATAATTTTAATACCATCCTTTTCCAGACACATTTTGTCAGTGAGAGAGTTTCTGGCCCATTGAAAGCCCATTTCCATTGCATTGGTGAGTCTGGGGGTGCCCTTCAATATGACCTGGATACTGCATGCAGTATGTTCACCACATGGTGTGTTCTGTACAACATGACCATATGCCAGTCTGGTGGCGAAGTGTTCCATGATGTTACTTCAGCTCTCAGTACACATGCTACCATGATTAATGATGACCAGCTGGGTACAGTAGTAATGGACTGAATGTGGCAGGCATTTGCATGGTATATGACTGTGCAGGTCAAGGAGCAGAACCTAGTACAGAACTATGGACCATGACATTCAGGTTAGTGTTTCCTTTTTTATGAAAACACATAGGGTCATTGATGCATACAGTGCTATATGTGGGCTATGCTGTTTGGTGTATGGTCTACTGTTACTGTTCATAAGTATATACTAGACTAAGAACCACAGGGGTCTTTTTAAGCCTAGCTATGCATCCCAAATGTATCCAAAACTTTAGTGCCCTAGAGGTTATTTTAAGGGCATGTGCAAGCTAGAACATGGGTGGTAAAACATGTGCAGGTGGTTGCCTCTATTGACAGATCAGGGAAGGATTTCTGATTTCCCATCCCCTAGTTCAGGTTACATTTGAATAGGGTCAGAGAAGAACTCTACTTCACATGGATGGTAAGTCTGTTCCAGAGAGTGGGATTTCAATGAGCACATACCTGTCCCTCCAACATGTCCTGTTTATGTCACAAGCACTATTTAAGTCCCTGGATTGGGTAATTCTAATGATATTTGCTTTGCAGACATGCAAGAGGTCCTTCATAGTGAGATCCAGGGATGCCTTGTATGCCAGTCATAGATCACTCCTCAATAGTCAGTAGGAGACAGAGTATCGTGATAGGGTTTTGAGGTGATCTGCACAGGACATGCTGCTAAATGCATGTATTCTTTTTGTGAGGAACCTCTGTGGGCATTGCACTTGTTGCATGTGCCAAGTCAGGTACATATTGAGGGGAACATTGTAATCAATGATGGGTCTGATGAGGGCAGAGTACAGTGGGACAATGACTTCCTTGGACCAAGACGCCATGCCCTTGCTTACAGGTTGGACAACATAGACATTTCTTTACTACCTTAGACATATGCTGGTTGAAAGCCAGGTTGCTGTTTACATACGCCACCAAATCCCTGACTGATCAGTATACTTTTGGGGTGGGCTATCAGTGAGGAAGTTTTCTGGGTTAGCTGACTTTCCAAAGGGCACTGATATGCATATCTTGGAAATAGTTCTACATCCAGTTCCATGTCTAGTTATTTGTCTACATTAGCCATTCCTGGAGGATATTAGTGGCTTGGGGTGATTCTATGACTGCTCCCAGTTTGCAGTCATTGGCAAACTTGGTGAGCCAGAGGCCTTTAACACTGGTTTTGGTTTCTGATAAGTAAATTCCATAAAGGAGTGGACACAACACTGAGCTCTGAGAGACTCTGCTATTGACTGGCATCCATCCTAACTTCATGGGTCTTATCTGAGAGTCAGATGGCAATCCATTATGTAATATAGGGATTTATGCCTAATTCTGTTTGTTTACAATGTTCAGATGGGATATTGTATCAAATGCCTTGGCCAGGTCAAGGTAGGCATTATGCATCATTTGGCCTTGTCCATTGTCTTGGTGACCTTCTTGAAGACGTCTATCAGATTGGGTAGGCATGATCTACCCTTGACAAAACCAAACTGGGTTGGATCCAGCATGTAGAGATTTCCAATGTCATTATTAATCATTTCCATGATAATTCTTTCCCTAGCTTTGTATACGAGACTAGTCAGACTAATGGGTCTGTAGTTTCCTGGTTCCATAGAAGGCCTAGAATTATGCAGAGGGATGACTGTTGTAGTTCTCCAATCACATGGCATGAAGCCTGACTGGAGGCTATGGTTGAATAGTAACTCTAGTGCTCCTGTTAGGTTGTATTTAATGTTATTTAGGAGGTATCCCAGGATATTATCAGGGCACATCGATCAGTGTTCTTGGCTTTGGAGAGTGTGTTTATGACCTGTTCCCAAGTGATAGTTGGGGGAGTTATGTTCAATGGTATTTCTTGAAGGGTGGTTGGGGTAGGGGGGTTAAAATTGCCTGGTGGTTGCCCTTGACCTGGGAGGCTGTTCATCAGACATTCTGTTGTACCTTTAAATACATTTTATTTACAGTACAGTTAATCATATTACTAATTATAAAAGTTATACCTGATTGTTCACTGAGATCTATTCAGTGATTTCAAAATGACATCATGTAAGAAATAGTTGAATGTTTTGCGGTATATATAGGTTCATAGGTTTATAGATGTGTACTAGGCTAATGGCCCTGGAGCCTTTACAAGCCTAGCCCATAGGATTACCCTGGCATCCTGCCACCCGACCGTAGCTCCCAGTGCCTCTGTCGAGTAGCGCCACTGAAGTGATCCCCAGGGTGAATTTTCTATTTCCCATCCACTCATCAAGATTTCTCTTGAATAGGCTCAGTGAGGTGCTCTGTTTGACATGTATGGGATGTCTATTCCATAGCATGGGCAGTCTCTGGGTTATGAACCTGTTCCTCCAACATGTTCTGTTGATTGTGGTAATGAGATTGAAGTCTCTGGGGTGTTTGGTGCGGAGGAATTGGGATTTATTTAGATGCAGCATTTCTAACAGAGCTGGGTCAGACATGGCTTTGTAAGTCAAGCAGAGATCGCCTCTAAGTAGGCAACATGAGACAGAGAATAGTTGGAGTTTTTTGAGTCTGTCCATATAGGACAAGTATTTAAGGACAAGGTCCTCTTTGTGAGGTACTATTGTGGCCTCTCCAGTTGTTGCAGGTGTCTAGTGAGGTACATGCCAAATGGGGCATAGTACTCGATGATTGGCCTAATGAGAGAAGAGTAGAGGGAGACAATGACCTCTTTCTTCCCGGATGCAAAACCCTTAGTAATGAGACGTGCCACATAGAAGGACTTTCTGACCGCAGTGGCAATGTGGTGGTCAAAAGACAGGTTGCTGTCAACCTGTGTTCCCAGATCTCTTATAACACCTTCTGTGTTCAGTGGACTACCATCGATGTGGTAATTCATGGGAACCGGGTTTTCCCAAAGGGGATGATGACACATTTTTTGGCATTGAGCTTAAGGCCATGGTTCTGACACTAGTCGTTGGTCTCAGTGAGGCCTTTCTGTAGGATGTCAACATCACTTGGGGAGTTAATAATAGCTCCCAACTTACAATCGTCTTCAAACTTTGTCAGCCAGAGTCCCTTCATGTTAGCCTGGACTTCAGAGAAGTAGATACCAAACAGGAGAGGACCCAGGACCAAACCCTGTGGGACTCCACTCATGACTGGTTGGCAGTCTGACTTGGAGTCAACTACTTTCACACTCTGGGTTATATCTGTGAGCCAGTTTGCAACCCACCTAGTGATAAAGGGGTTGATGCCTAGCTTATTGAGTTTTTCTATGATTCCTGAGTGGAGAATGGTATCAAAGGCCTTGGCCAGATCAAGGTAGGCTGTATGAACCACCATGCCTTCATCCACAGCTCTGGGGACTGACTCAAAGACATCGACCAAGTTGAGCAGGCATGATCTACTCTTCACAAAACCAAACTGTGTGGGATCCAGAGATTGGAGATTCCCTATATCCTTGTTTATTAGGTCCACAATGATGCATTCCATAGCTCTACATATCAGACTCATCAGGCTAATGGGGCGATAGTTTCCAGGGTCTGTAGTCTCTCCTCCTTTGTGGAGAGGGATGACTGTAGCAGTGCACCATTCATAGGTTCATAGGTTCATAGGTAGGTACTAGGCTATCTGCCCAAGGGCATTTATAAGCCTAGCCAGAGTGTGTCAGCTTTCACCACCCCATTGATTAATTAACTGAGCCTCTGTCAAGAAGAGACAATGAAGTGATCCCAGGGGTGTATTTTCTGTTACCCATCCACACGTCAAGGTTTCTGTTGAAGAGTGTTAGTGAGGGGCACTGCCTAATGTAGTTAGGAATTTTGTTCCAAAGCATGGGGAGTCTCTGTGACAGGAATCTATCCCTCCAGCATGTTTTATTTATTGTTGTGGTGTGGTTTAGCTCACTAGAGTGAGTGGCTTGCAGTGACTTGGATTTCTTTAGGTGGAGCATGTCCATCAATTCTGAGTTGGACATGGCTTTGTAAGTCAGGCAGAGATCACCTCTGAGTAAGCGATATGCCACTGAGTACAGTCAGAGTTTTTCCAGTCGGGCTGCATAGGACATATGTTTGTGGCCAGTAATCCTCTTGGTGAGGTACTTTTGTGGTCTTTCCAGCTGTTGGAAGTGTCTTGTGAGGTACATCCCAAATGGGGCATTATCCTCTATGATGGGTCTGATGAGTGACGAGTAGAGGGGCACTATAACCTCTTTATTTCTAGATGTGAACCCTTTAGTAATTAGATGGGCTACATAGAAGGATTTCCTAACTACTTTGGCAATATGATTGTCAAAGGAGAGATTACTATCTACCTGGGTCCCCAGATCTCTTATTACCTCTTCTGTATTAAGGGGGCTGCCATCTATGTGGTAATTCATGGGTGTTTTTTTTCCCCCAAATGGGATGACTATGCATTTTTTGGCATTTAGCTTGAGACCATGACTTTGACACCAGGTGTGCGTCTCAGTAAGGCCCTTTTGGAGAATGTCCATGTCAGCTGGAGAGACAATTATGGCTCTCAGTTTGCAGTCATTGGTGAACTTGGTTAGCCATAGTCCTCCTGTGTTTGCCTGTACTTCTGCAAAGTATATGCTGAACAGTAGGGGTCCCAGGACCGAGTCTTGTGGGACACCACTTGTGACTGGTTTAGAGTTGGACCTGGAGCCCACTATTCTTACCGTGTGAGTTCTGTCTGTAAGCCAGTTGACAACCCATCTTGTGATGTAGGGATTTATGTTCAGGCTGGTGAGTTTTTCTATAATTCCCGAGTGGGGAATGGTGTCAAAAGCCTTGGCGAGGTCAAGGTAGGCTGTGTGAACCACCTTCCCCTCATCTATGGCCTTGGTGACTGTCTCAAAGAAGTCAGCCAGGTTTAGTAGGCATGATCTGCCCTTAAAAAGCCGAACTGGGTCAGGTCAAGTGTTTGGAGGTTCCCAATGTCTTTGTTAATGAGTTCCATGATGATGCACTCCATAGCCTTGCAGACCAGGCTACTCAGGCTTATGGGGCAATAGTTACCAGGGTCAGTTGTGGCCCCTCCTTTGTGGAGTGGAAAAATCATTGCTGTGTGCCATTCTATGGGCACATAGCCTGTGGAGAGGCTGAAGTTGAACAGTGTGTTTAGGTGGGGGGTTAGTTCATTTTGTAGTTCGTGCAAGACGCAGCCTGGGACACCATCTGGCCCCATTAATGCTGTGCTTTTGGCTTTTGAAAGGGCTGTTTTCCCCTGTGCATCTGTGATTTCTGGGGCAATACACATTTCTGGCATTGTAATGGGCCCTTTTGGGGGTGAGAGGGGGGTGAGGTTTGCACTGAATCTATCTGCCAGGATGTTGGCAATATCAGAAGGTTCAGTATATTTTGTGCTATTTTACACTAGCTCACAGCATATCTGTGAGTTGCCACTTAGATTCTTGACATAGTAAAGAAGGCTTTGTGGTTATCTTTTGAATCCTTGGCTATTTTTCTTTTGAAGTTAGCCTTGGATGATTTTATGAGGGACCTTAGTTTCTTACTGATACTGATCAGGGATGTCTTTCCTTCTTGGGATTTGCTTTTTTTCTGAACTAGTTTCTTCCTTCTGTTGTATAGCCTGTTTATGGCAGGGGTCCACCAGACTGGTTTCCTTCACTTAGGGGAGTGAGTCTTGGTTTTGCTAGGGATGGCACGATCCATGCATCCTTGTAGGTGCTCATAGAGTGCATTTGTAAGGGTTCCTGCATCCTGGACACTGTTATCCTTTAGCGTGGGGGCTGTGAAACTTACCACCTCTGTCTTTAGTAAGGTGAAGTTTGCTATAGAAAAGTTTTCACTGTGGTTTCCTTGGTTGGGGGTGGTGGTGTGGTGTGGACGTCCAGAGTGATTAGTTTATGGTCTGATCTAACCAGTGATAGGTTGACCTCTGGTGCGGAACACCTGTCACCCATGATGGTGATGACCAGGTCCAATATGTTTTCACCTCTGGTAGGAGAGTTTACCAGCTGATCCAGGGCATTTGAGTTGATAAATTCCAGGAAGCGCTGGACCTGGGAGTTTGTACTTGAGTAGTTTTCCCAGTTAACGGTAGGGTAATTGAAATCACCCAATATCAGGGTGTTCGGTAGGACCTTCATGTTTTCCACTGTCTACAGAAAGGCAAAGTGGTGGTCCTGGGACATGGAGGGTGATCTGTAGCAGGCCACAATTTGCATTGCAGATTTGCCTGATGTTAGTTGCACATGGATTCGGTAGGGACAAAGCCTGAGGTGAGGCTGTGATTGAACAGGGCACACAGGTGAGGTGTCAGTTCACTCTGTAGTTCATGTAGAACACAGCCAGGGATATTGTCAGGTCCCACAGAAGCTGTATTCTTGGCCTTGGACAGTGCTGTTTTAACCTGTGCAACAGTAATACCGGGTGCCTGGCAATCTACTGGTATTGTGATTGGTCCTTTGTGGGGGGGAGAGGGTAAAGTTGGCACTGAATCTGTCGGCCAGTATATTGGCAATATCTGTTGGCTCAGTATAGGAGGCAGCATTGCGCAGTAGCTCAGAGCAAATCTGGGTATTGCCATGGAGATTCTTTACATAACTATAGAAGGCCTTGTGGTTGTCTTTACTATCTGCTGCAATTCTGTTTTCATAGCTAGGTTTAGAGGATTTGATGAGGATCTCAACTTTTTGTTGAGGCCGATAAGGGAGTTTTTCCAGTCTTGGGATTTCACCTTATTCCGCATCAGTTTCCTCCTTCTGTTGTACAGTTTGTTTATGGCACGGGACCACCAGATTAGCTTCCTTTTTTTTGGAGGAGAGCATCTTGGTTTTATTGGGTATGACGAGATCCATGCATTTGTGTATGTGTTCATACAGTGCATTAGCATATGACTCGGTGGTCATGCAACTATTCTCCATTTCCATGGGTGCCATGAAGTTAGCCACCTCTGTTTTAGGAGCCCAAAGTTAGCTTTGGAGAAGTTTTTCATGGTGGTTACCTTTGCGGGGGTGGGGTGGGCTGTGGATTTCCAAGCTAATTAGTTTGTGGTGGGATCTATCCAGGGAGGAGTTGACTATAGGTGTAGAGCAATGGTCACCCATGTTAGTAATGACCAGGTCAAGGATGTTGCAACCTCTAGTGGAGGTAAGAATGAGCTGGTCCAGGGCATTGGAATTAATGAATTCCAGGAAACATTGGGCAAGTGTATTGGTACATGAGTAGTTTTCCCAGTTAATGGAGGGGTAGTTGAAGTTGCCCAGTATAAGATTGTTAGGTTGGGCCCTAATATTCTCCAGGGTGCTTAGGAACATGGAGTGTGAGTCTTGGGACATGGTTGGCGACCTATAGCAGGTTACGACCTGAATCCCTGTCCTACCCAATGTTAGCTGCATCTGAAGTATCTCTGATGCATTAAGTTGGGCTACCAGTCTGAAAGTGTGCGCATCCTTTATGAATATGGAAACACCACCACCTTTGGAGCTTCGGCCCAAGTTCTGGGGCCAAGAGGTGTGGAATGAGTTATAGCCTGGTAGTGCAGGGCAGCTTTCTGCTGCCTTGAACCAGGTCTCTGTCACAGCACAAATGCTGATATTCTCCACTTTAAGGAGTGCTTCAAGCTAGTGCATTTTGAGATTTAGACTTCTAGCATTGAGCAGCATGACCCTCAGATTGCATTTGTTTGTAGCTGTTACGGTGGTAATTTGGTCTTTGGAACACTGCCTAAAAAAGGCACTATAGGGGTGGCAAGAGCCTTGGCCAGTATTCGGAAGCCCAGGGGTGACAGATGCAGGCCATCTCTGGCAAAGCATTGAGGTCTGTCAATCATGTCATCCCAGGTAGACAGATAATGGATCCCCTTAGAATGACACCAGAAACTTAGCCAATTATTCTGCTTAAGGGCTCAAGTTAAGTATGCATATACTGAATTTGCTGAAATGATACTTTATTTAAAATATTATTTCTAGTAGTTGATTGATTGGATTTAGACAAAATTGTATGCACTGCAATCTCTATACTTGTTTTTACCATGAGTTCATACCTAGCACAGGAATGGAAAATGTATCACATGCTTTTTTCACTATGCAATGTTTCTCCAGTTTTATTTATGACATATTATAAATAATTTGCTGTTCTCTATTACGGTACTACATACTAGATTACTTCATTGTGTCATGCACACCAATTTGTGTCTTCAGAAATAGCAATCATCATTCATGCAGTGCTGAGGGTGAAGTTGAGGGTTCAAGGGTTGAGGGATGGCATAATGTTTAAGATGTTTACCTCACAGACACAAGGTACAAGTTGTGGTTTTCACCTTTGAGTGAAATTAGATAATCTTAAAATGGCCTGCAAGGGCACCTAGCCTAGTACTTCCCTATGAACCTAAGTGGCAATACTGCTAGTCATGATGGCAGGATATTCATGTAAGTGACTTTTTCACGTGTGTTATCCTCTTTAATAGTGTGCATTACTTTTATTATTTTTGTCTAACTGCCTGCTTTACCATTGCTCACTTGAAACTGTTAATAATGAATTTTCTGGAGGTGGAATCCACTATCCTAACTTTCTAGGTCCTATCTAAAAGTCAGATGGCAATCTGGTATGTAATATAGGGGTTTATGCCTAATTCTGTTTGTTTACAATGTTCAGATGGGATATTGTATCAAATGCCTTGGCCAGGTCAAGGTAGGCATTATGCATCATTTGCCCTTGTCCATTGTCTCGGTGACCTTTTTGAAGAAGTCGATCAGACTGGGTAGGCATGATTTATCCTTGACAGAATGAAACATTTTGGTTTGCATGTTATGCTCTCTACCTTTCTTTCTGGGTTATATTCTTTTATTGTAAGCATAACCAATAATGAAACAAAATACATGCACACTCGGTTATATTGTACACAGATGTATTCATTCAATTCCCATATTCTGCGCTTTTATATATTTTTTTAGTCTACATTGCCTTTGAAGTTAAAAGAGTAACATTTGTGTACTGAAAAGCATGGTAGTAAAGTGAAACATTTCATATTTTAAGTGTCTGAAATGTCAAGCCTGAGTTGCAGTAGGTCAGAATCAAACGTATCCTACACAATGTCCTCTGAAGATAATGTGGGTGAAAATGCAAGTGATCTTGAGGACAGGCTGTCACGTGAGCTTGACCCTGACTTGCTGCAATGACATGACCTACTGGATGCAGGTTATCCTATGGAGACTGTTTTCACAGTGTAGATGAATGCTGACATGGCCTACAAGACTCCTTTTGTGTTTGGTCCTCCGTACTATTTCCATTACTTTTTTGAGAAACATTTGTAGCGCAGTATGCTTCCCCACATATCTGCAGAAGCCATTGCCCTCTTCCCATCGAATGCTGACTACTATTTGAGTTTGGTAGGTCCTGACTAGTGTATGCATGGAGGCAGACATGGCTGCCATGTGTGCCACCATAGTGCAGAAAAATGTCATCATGGCATTATACTTACTCTTTACCATTTACATATAGTGCTGGAAATCCTCATGTGCACCTGTAGTACTCTGAATATTTCTAGCTGACTCTTTGTAGTAACGCACTGAGCCTTGACAAAGTCATGGCACATTTACTGCTGGGCAGCCACTGCTTTACTTGTTTCTTTAGCTAGCTGTGATATATGCCTGCACCTGGAAACCCTTTGTAAAGGTGTTACACTGGATCTGTTACCTCACAGTTTGTGCCATCATCCAGAAGGTGTTCCAGTGGTTCTGGTGACACTCATGTTGAGTTGCATTCGTTTTCTTCTGTACAGTCTGTCATGTAATGCCACTTGAAGTTGTGATCGAATGTCACTTCAGAGTTATTTACTTATTGCAGGGTGTGCGATCTTTCCATTAAACCTGGCAATTGTGTGCCACTTTCCTATGGGTGCCTCATAAACATAAGTATGTTATAGACATCATCAGCTGTTCTGCTGCAGCTACCTTCTAAATTTACTGGTATAGTGGAACTGCTTGTTTCTGCTGCTAACCCACCAAAGAATTAATGGATTATATCAGTACTCAGATGCTGCAGTACAGCACCGACTGCTGTGTAATGAGGTGTGGAGGACACTTACCATGCAGGCTCAATGTCATTATGAGCAGAAGTGGATGGTTCACCTGTTAATAATGAATGTCATGTGTTACATGTAATCATTTAACCTGAGCAGTCATTTTTTTTATGTAAATATGTTAAGGAAATCAAATTAACCTTCCTGAACAGATGTCTTTGGATGCTGCTAGACATTAACAATTGCTATTGTCAACACCCCCACTGATTATGCCCATACCATCATCATCATCATCATAGTCATTCCCCTGACAGGCGAGAAGGTGCTTCTCATCAGGTGTTAAAGGAATAAGTGTATGAAGTTTCCCCTCAGTCCTGCTATGGGTAATTGTATTCTGCTTTCTTTTGCTCTGGCACATCCTACCATATTATTGGCCCTATTTTTGCACTGTGTCAATGTGCACTTCCTTCCACAAACAGCATTTATATCCATAACTACTTGATTCCAGGTCTTTGCTCTCTTAGCGTGTTTGGTCTCCGCTTTTCCATAAAGTCGTCTGCCATATATCCTAAGGGCTGCTACGAAGATGGGATTCTTCTATTTTGTTGAAGCTATGTTTTCTCTGACTGGATCCCCGCTGTTGTATAATCATTCTTCTAAAACAACAAACATAATGTAGCAGCAAAAAAGAGAACGGCAACAGTTATACGAAGTATAGCTCCAGACCACATAAAATATAACCAAGAACTTTAATACCATAAGTGTTTTCACCACTATCTGTGGCCTTCTCAGACCATACACAAATACAAAAGCACATAAAAACATTTATTACGCACTCCCTGTATAGCTCATTAACTTGGAAAACCATTCCCAGTCAATCAGGTTGCTTTAGAAACACCTTCTCTTAAAAACATTATTCCCTTAATATGTATTGCAAAATACTACTTCTAGGCATATTTCTAAAACACTTTTTTAAAAACTTTTGTTCAATTATCAAAGCATTCAAAAAGCATCTACAAATATTACAAGTTCAAAACATATCAAAACATTTGCTTACATTAGCAGCATTCCAAGTACTATATATTTATATTAAACAAATATATTTAGCAAAAGCAGTATTAAATTCATTTGTCATTATATACTTTATATTCATATCATACTATACTATGCTACCTACATTGCTGATTTCTAAATTATTTAAAAAATGCATTGCATTATTAAATCGATCAAAATCTAACTTGTATTCATTGTTTTACGACTTTGACATACCAGACAAGTTTCCATTTTGAAAATGCACATAGTTTGCCCATGCCACAGGTTCGTGCCTCATTTAAAAGTTCAGATTCTTCCCATAGCTTATTCCAGTGGTAGGCTTTTTGCTACTTATTGATGTTTCCTCAACTAGCTGGAGTATGAAAAAACTGGGAGTGGTCTTCCAAGTTAATGAGCTGTACAGGGAGTGCTTTATAAATGTCCAAAGAAAATGCATCTGGCCAGTGGTGGATAAAGATTACCTTTGGGCTGTTTTCAAATCAGAGGCCCCTTGCACACAAAAGAAACATAAATGTGTTCTTTGATACACATTCCTGGCTATTAAATTATATTCCTTGTATAATACAGCACACTTGTTAGACTTAAGTTAGAGCACATTTTAAATTTGTTTAAACATTTTTCCAGTAGGCAATGAAACAAAATGCATGAACTAGTAATGACAGAACTGCCCTGTTCAGAACATTTCCATGATAAAAGTCTACTTCTACACACATACTATATATATATATATATATATATATATATATATATATATATATATATATATATATATATGTATATATATATATATATATATATATATATATATATATATGTATATATATATATATATAGAATGACAGTAGTGTAAGCTATAGGCATCTTGCACAGCTTCTTGGCACTTATTTTCAATTTCATTTTTATTTGGGGGGGGGGTGAACAAAAACCAGAGACACATTAACATACCACTAAGCCAAATCAGCAGTTTTATGAAAGACAAGAAGACTGAAACTTAAGTGGCGATCATTTAGTGAATTCAGTTCTCCCTTCTCACCATAAGTCTCAACCTCTTAGCACAAAAAACATGGACAAAGCCAATAATGGGGGAATACAGCCCCAAAATAGGGACACATTTTAAATACTGATCTTATAAACTTAGAAAATTGCTAGAATAAAAGGTTTTATGTTACCATTTATTTTCTGAAGAATATGAAGTCTGAAATTCAAATGCCAAAATCCTGAAAATCACAGATTTAATGAGGAACAGAACAAAAATATGAGGCATAAATTTACAAGTGGTGGTGGCTAGGGATTTTAGGTCCTTTTTACCTGTACCCAAGGTACAGGGTTTGAGCCCGAGTACCTCTAGCCACCAAAAGTATTCAGGTGGGGGCATTTTCACACTCACACACCCCTACGGCCAGTTTAGATTGCCCAATCAACCTACTGCATGTCTTTGGAGTGTGGCAGGAAACCGGAGCACCAAGAGGAAATCCATGTAATTTCAGGTAGGAGATGCAGACTCCACACAGAAGGCACCCCAGCTGAGAATCAATCCGGAGAACCTCGTGCTGTGAGGTGACGCTAACCACTGCACCACCACATATACACATAATCATGCCTATATCAATATGAATGCATGTGTGTGTGTGTGTGTGTGTGTGTGTGTGTGTGTGTGTGTGTGTGTGTGTGTGTAAGAGTCAGCTATATAAACATATAGAAACGTAAGAGAATAACATAACACCCGCAAACGTTCAAAATAAAGGAATGTGGCATAATGAAAAATGGTTTTGATGCAGTGAATGGTTTCATATTCTATATGCTTTTCATTGATTATTCAGCTTTCTTGGAAGTAAACCTGTCAGGTGAATTGTTCACATCTAATATTTCAGTATTTTACATTTTTTTCATAAGAATCATAAATTGTGATTCATTCAAAATATATTGTAAGACAAGGCAATATGTTATATTCTGTGATAAGATACCAGATTAGGTGATATGCTAATAAAAAGCAGTGTTATTGCAAATCAAAAATGCTTTTTTTCAGGTACATTTTCATTATATTATCTTGAAATGCTGCCTATAAATTCTTGAAACATTATCATGCATAACAAGCAATAGATTTGCTTTTGTGTATTTATACTGTAACCACTCCATGCGTACAGTCCAGATAAAGGGAACATTCTTGTGCCGAGTAAAACAAAAATTTAACCTTGAAAAAGCTGCATATATTCACTATTCTGCATTTTCTTGAACACAGAGCATTGTTTCAGGCATCAGAATAGGTCAGCTAAAATGCTATTCTGAAATTGACTTATGTATATGACTCATGGCCGAGAGGTGCGGAAACATTCTAGGTGATACTTTTCCTTTTTTTTTTTGTTACAGAATTAGGGTTTCTGTATTTTAGCAAAAAAATCATTTATTTGTAATTTTTATGCTAGTAGTTAAAATGGTATATGCCTACAGGATGCCTCAAGACAAGTATATTTTGCTAGTCATTTAATGGAAAGTTAAAGCTTTGTTGTATAGCTATCAGAAGCTATTCCTCAAATCAGATATATAACTGAACACCATTAAAATTATTAAAGCATGTCGTACGCCTATATTGCAACCTTAATACTGGCTATTGCAACAGATATTTAAAGACTTTTAAAAAACAAAGTGCATCTATTGAAATATCTATCTCTAGAAATAGAAGGGAAGTTGCTTGACTTTATGTGCTTTTTCAGTTTTACTGTAACTTACTGAGAAATGGCACGCATGCAGGCACACACACACACACACACACACACACACACACACACACACACACACACACACACACACACACACACACACACACCACTCTCTCGCTCTCTCTCTGTGTGCAAGTACTGTGCAGAAATGCTCCATTTGAATGTCAACAGTAGCAGCAGTACAGAAATGCAACCGCGTTTGCAGTTCTTTCCCAAGCAGGCTTACACACCACTACTCATAGTGGTTCACGTAGCTTATAGAGCTCCCATTCGTTTGAAGTACTTTAAGCAGCACCAAGCAACAACTCGCCGTGCAGAAATAGTAGAGCTCCCAAGCAGGCTTCTCATTAGGCAAAATAAATAAACTGTCCTCGCACGCGTTAGCTCAGGCACACACACCCCCTTCTAAAAATCTAAAAAACCCAACCTACCCTTTCAAACGTCACCGCAGTCATGTCAAGCCAGGAGCCAGCCAGAAATCTGAGAAAATGCAGCAGTGAGTCCGGAGCTCCGTATCGCAATTGCATTCTAGTTTCTTTGTAGAGATATTGCCAAACAATCATTCTAAACCCATCTTTCAGGTGTTGTTGTGACTATACAAACATCAGTGTTTAATCATAATGGCTCACAAATTAAGTGCAGCTAAAAGATAATGTTTCCCCGCTCTCCATTTGAACAGCCGGGCATGGAATGCAAGCTCAATTCCAACAGGATGGAACCACCGACAGAGCTGACGTCATCACACATGTGATGACATTAGCTCAAAAAGCGGGGAAAAAAAAATGAAAATAAAAAATAGCTGAAGAAAACTCGGAAATGAAGGGGTGCCGCTTGGGAATCGTGGCACCTCATTATTTGGACCCCAAAACTCGGTATAAACCGAGTAATTCGGGATGGTTGAGAGGTATGTGAGTGTGTATGTCAACAGATTCACATAAATAGACCTCTGATAGCTGTAGATGAGCTGTGCTGAGCTAAGATGACCTCTGAAATGTACAAAACTGCCAATTACACCTAAAATATCCCTATGCATATAGAAGGAAAAAAGGAATCAACAACATTTAAGCTGAAGAATCCTGAAACCTAATCCATGGCTATTCTGTGTGTTCTCACACACCTTATCACTTCAAACCACGCAGTTATTTTACTGAAACAAAGTCACAGCAACTTAAACTGTTATTTATAAACTTAAATGAAAAAAAAATATAGAAGTATTACCTGAAGCACTACTTCAAAAAGCATGCTTCCATAACTGAGTAATGCATGACCTTAATGTAAGGTGTGAAATAAAGGAGAAAACATTACTGTGCACAATCAATTATATATATAAGCAAATGACAAAGCAATGCATTAATCATTGATTTTCATTTGCCAGAACACAATCATTTATAAATATTCCTTTAAAAAATTCTCCGTAGCTATGTGACAATGCAGTTTGGTAAACTGGATTTGCCAGTAATAGTACTTCCATGTCTAATGCCCCTACATGGCAGTCAGGTTCGGTTATGGGGAAGTCCCACCCTGTGAACCACAGCCCTGCAGTTACATTCCTCACTTTTGTTCTGGTACGTGGAATAGTGACTCAGTGGCTGCACCTGTGAAGGCACCAGGCTGAGCTCCAAGTTGGCCTGAAAAGGGGACAAAGATCATGGTCTACCTCTTCCAGGAATCTTACCTGGAGGAAATTGAAAGATTGGTGGCAGGCACTGAATGGATGAGGGTTGTCATCTGTCAGGAGATGGGTGAGCACCTGTCATCCGTGACAGGGAGCACTCACTCTGAGCTCCACTGTTTGTATGATGACCTGCAGAGGGGCAGGACTGAGTAGGTGGCTGAATGGGTATTTCAGGTTAGGGTTAGAAGGCAAGAGTTCTATAGTAAGTGTTTTAATATTTTTTAACTTAATTCAAATAGGTTGTAAAAAATACCAAAGAAATACATAAATGCAGCTAAATGCTAGAAGAAATTAATGTGTAAATGCAAATATGCATTCATGAATGTTTGTATATGTGTATATATATATATATATATATATATATATATATATATATATATATATATATATATATATGTATATATATAAAATCCAAAAAGTATAAGTAGACATAAACGTATCTGTAAACAGAAATTCATAAGTATACAGATATGGTATGTGCATGTACAGAGATACATGTGCATACAAATCCATGTGACTATGTATGAGTAAACAGCTGCATGTTATGTGCAGATTCATTCACCAAACCATATTGAATAAGAACTGATTTTTTAAATTTATTTTGTAAGTACAAATACAGAAATAATGAAACACAAGTAATTCTAGTATGCAACTGCAGCACAAGACATTTCAATAAGATATTTCGGAATAACAGAGCAAAATGTAAAAGTGTTACGTTTTACGTGTACAACAGCTTATTTCCTTCTTAGACTGCAAATGTAAACAAATCATCACCATTCGGGTACCATTTCTCAGAACATTTTTTTTTCTGAATAAAGATTTAATAAAAATAAGTAGATGCACTGATATAAAAACAAGTTATGAGCCAGTTTATTGTCTCTATTTCTTGTTTGTCTCTCTACCCCCCCCTCTATTTTTCTTATTTTAATTATGCATTACTTTGTTTTTTCCCCTTTATCTCCAGTTTATGTTCCTTTTTCCACAGGTCCAGATGTCCCAGGATCAGCACAACCACACTCCTCCCACATCAGGGAACATTCACCCTCTGCCAGGGATTTCCTTACAGGGTCCAGATGGCAGCATCCATCTTGCAGGCACCCTGGCATGATGCAGCCTAGCAAGCTTCACAGACCATGCACTTTCGGACTTGTTTGAGGATGTGGTGGAGCTGGTAGTGGTGAGACACCTTTGGCCAGTCTAGCATGCTGAAAAAACAGTTGCAAGACTCACTTCCCAAGTTAGCTTCAGTCACTGAGCCAGCACAGGCTTCCACCTCTCAACGTTGGGGTCTTCCACTCACCACCATCAAGCAGTGGTACCATTTAAGGCTCCGTGGACTGGGGTGTTACTGGGAGGAACAACTCTTCACCACCATCCTTCCCTACACTCTCTAACCTACTTCTTTCCCAAACTGTCCTCTTGTATAAACAATTATTTGAAAAATAGGGCGTCTATCCCTGCCAAAAATATAGAACCCTTCCTCTCCCACCTCCTCAAGCACAACCTTCTTGATGTGTTTCTTCTGCGTGTCCCTCTTTGTTATGTACAACCATCATGGTGTGTACATAAGCACAGCCCTAATGAAAATTCATAAAATCTATTTATATTTTTAAAGCTCCTTACCAATACCTGTGTTGTCTGCTGCTCATTTCAAATGCTCAAACATATGTCAATACTTGTAACAGGCTTGTGTACAGCCCCTCTTGTTTACAGTATCTGAAAACATCCAGATTCATCCAAGCCTTAATGTTGCACATAAGTAAAACATTACTTGATCGGCTTAAGCAGTTTCATGAAAGTTAGTGTCTCCTTTGAAAAGCTTTTGCATTGCTGTATTCACTTGGTTTATTTGCATATAGGGATAATCATGCTATTCACAAGCAATTGCAAGGAAACTGCAAATCCTGGGACTAGGAATATCATTTTTGGTTTCTGTCCATTTATTGGCCATTGCAAAATTATTACCTTCCATACATGACAATCTTAATTAGAGATTTTAAAGCTAATTGATGCAGTGATCATATGAATCAAAATATGTCATTCTATTAATCCTGTTATTCCTAAAACAATTAAAGATGTAACTGGGTATAGCATGATGTTTACTGAATTCTCTTTTGCATTCATTTAAATATTTGTATATGTTTTCTAGAAGACATGATTAACAGAGAAGGTTTGCCTGAGTTCTTTTCTTTTTATTATATTGCATTCTACAGAAGAGTAGGTTTAAGGCTTTATGGAACTTGTAAATCCTAATGAAGTGTTGTGCTTTTTAGGTTTAAAGGCCTGCAGCTGCAGTTTCTCTGAACTCAATAACTATGTCATATTCTTTTTTTGCTCTTATTATTAAACGTAGTAGATGTACATACTGGGCGTGCTCTGATCAGCCAAACAAAAATACATTTTTTTGTGTATTTATTTATCAATCATACCTCTCAACGGTCCAGATTTTTGCTTCATACTTTTGGTCTGTTCATCATAAAATTTGTGGTTTTCTGGCAAAACAATGGGATGATCTGAGGAATTAAGTAACTAGATAATGACAGGCATTTGAGTTTTCCTATGAATTTCATTTCATCTGAATTTCATATCCCTCAGAAAATGCATACTATCACCATTCCTCTTATTCTAGCAACTTTCTAAAGTTATAAGAGTAATGTTTAAAACATATCCCTATTTTTGGCCCTTTGTGCCCCCATTATGTCAGGCTTTGTCCAGATTTCTTGTGCTAAGAGGTTGAGAGGTATGTTAGTCTTTGCCTGCTCACTTCATGCCTCAAGTTTCTGACATGCCTGTGTAGCTCACTATTAAACCCTGATACGTTATACTTTTAATAGGTAAGTACAGACTTGGTGGATTGCAGCCTTTTTATTGCAGATGGAATGGCATTGCCATTACATCTGATGAGGCTGGGAAACATCCTTTTAAATAGTACATTTATTTATTTAACATTTGTTTACCAGGAAAGTCTTACTTGGAACAAGACAATTTTCAGCGGAGGCCTGGGAAAACCACTCCCGACACAAGGCTTTGTAACATGGGAGGAAACTGGAGCACCTGGAGAAAACCCAGACAAATGCAGGGAGGACATGCAGACTCCACACAGAAGAAACCTCAGCTGAGAATTGATCTGGAGAACCACTTGCTGTGAGGTGACAACACTAACCACTATGCCACTGCAACATCACATCAGTCTAAGTCCTGGAATTCACTGATAACAGTGAATCCCTTCTGGCTTGTTGCATATAATGTGCATTGGAGTCCACAATCTTTTACATGACCACTGAAGGATTACTGCAGAGTCATTACTGAAGAACAGAGAAAGAATCATTGTACTCTTCATTCTCAGTTGTTAGCAATAGTCCAAACAGTAGCAACTAGCTTCCTGGCCTAAAATTAAGTCTGGTAAGATTAGTGAGCACTTCTTAAATATGCAAATTAAAGGTCATGCTGCTAAACGCTAGGAGTTTAAACATGAAACTACACTCATTGCAAACATTCTTAACCCTGGAAGATGCTGACATTTATCCAGTCACAGAAACCTAGTTAAAAGCTGCAGAGAGCACCTTAGCCATACCAGGTTACTCATCCTATCATACAGTCAGATCCCAAACGGTGGACAGCAAAGCAAAAGGAGGTGGAGTTTCAATATATATTAAAGATATACACACCTCCAGGCTAATCAAACAGTATGATGCACAGAAGACACTCCAGGTGCAGTTAACCATTGACAAGAACCCTATTCAAATCATAGCTAGCTATAGGCTTCCAACTTTGACTCAAGATGCCCACACCACCTATCTGGACCTCTTCGACTCTATCAAAATTCAACCCTCATCCTGGGTGACTTTAACTATCCAACCATAGATTGGAAGAATTACTCATGTCAAAAACAAATGCCCCAAGATTCCTTGATTTTGTCAGTGCAAATGCCTTGGACCAGCTGGTCGACACCCCCACAAGAGGTGATAATACTTTGGACTTGGTATTAACCAACATGAGTAACCACTGCAGCATCCCTACAGTGTCATCTTCCCTGGTAAGATCTGATCACAAAGTGGTCAACTTCAAAGTCACCATCTCCTCAGACTAAAGTCTAAACAAAACAACTTCACCAAAGCTTATTACAACCTCCTGAGGGAAAGTATAAACAGCTTCACAGCCCCCCTCCTCCATAGGAACTGGCAGAAATGTCCAAACCTACACCAAACTACAATACAAGCATTTATGTAGCTGCGTGGAATCAGGAATACCCAATAAGACAAAATCCTCCTCCTCAAGGAAGAGTAAACCTGTCTGGTGGACATTTGCAATAAATAAACTCTATAATAAAAGGAAAAAAATGCTGTCCAAGACCAAGAAGGAGCAGGTGCCTAATTAGAAGCAATTTCTCTTTAGCCTGAACAAGCAAATAAGAGCACTAGTGAAACCCTACAAAGCAAACGTCAAATCCAAACTGGCCACATCTACTAAAGATAATCATAAGGCCTTCTTCACATATGTCAGCAGTTTCAAAGAATGCACTCAGATCTGTTCATAACTGGTGGGCAAGGGCACCACATACACAAATGCTGTAGATATAGCCAACCTACTGGCAGATAGGTTCAGCAAAAACTTCACCTCTCTGTCCCCCCCATCAGTAAAGCAGGACACCTCCAGCATCTGACCCCCTCCCCTTATCTCTAGGGAGCAAGTCACCACTGCCCTCTCAAAGGCAAAAAATGCAGCCTCCATGGGACCCAATAACATCCCAGGCTGCATCCTACATGAACTCAGGCAGGAGCTTGCAGAACCATTAGGTACCCTATTTAACCAAAGCCTAAGTGCCAGCTTCATCCCAGCTGAGTGGAGGACAGCCACTGTCATTCCTTTGCACAAATGTCCACCGATCCAGGAAATTATAGACCCATCAGCCTAACTAGCCTGATCTGCAAGGCCATGGAATGGATTACCATGGACTTCATTAACAAGGACATTGGCAATGTCCTCGATCCCACACAGTTTGGTTTTGTCAAGGAGAGGTCATGCCTGTTAAACTTGGTTGACTTCTTTGAGACAGTCTAAAATAGAAAGAAAATGGCTTCAGAAAGCTACCAGTAGTTTAAAAGTGCATAAAGCACGTTTTGTTTAATAAAATCAAACTTCTTCAGATGTATTCTTTGAGACAGTCACCAAAGCTATGCAGGAGGGGAAAATGGTGCACACTGCCTACCTTGACCTGGCCAAAGCCTTCGATACTGTTCCCCACTTGGGTATAATAGATAAACTCTCTCAACTAGGCATCAAGCCATATGTTACCAGATGGGTAGCAATCTGGCTCACTGACAGAACGCACCTAGTCAAAATAGGGGAAGTCACCCCAAGCAGTTGACCCGTAATGAGTGGTGTACCCCAGGGATTGGTCTTGGAACCTCTGTTGTTTGGGATATACTTTTCTGAGGTGCAGGTCAAAACCAGTGGGCTATGGCTGACCAATTTTGCAGATGACTGCAAGATGGGAACTGTCATCAATTTCTCTAGTGATGTGGACTTCCTCCAATAGGGTCTCACCCAAACAAATGACTGGTGCCAGAAACATGGCCTCAAACTGAATGCCAAAAAATGCATCATCATCCCCTCTGGGGAGACTGACATCCTCATAAATTATCATATTGCTAACAAGGTCCTAAGCACGCAATAATTTGTGAGGGGACATGGGCACTCAGGTTGATAGCAACCTGACTTTTGACTACCATATTGCCTCCATTGTATAGAAGGCTTTCTACATGGCCCACCTCATTACGAAGGGTATTTCATCCAGAGACAAGGAGGTAATAACATTCCTGTCTTCTTCCCTTATAAGACCCATTATTGAGTACAGCGCACATGCAGCAGCTGGAGAGACCACAGAGGTTCCTCACCAGGAGAATCCAGGGCCTCAAACATCTACCCTACACAGATAGGCTAAAAGCCCTGTCCCTCTACTCATATGCATACATTTTTTGTTGGTTGATTGGTTATTTTTACCATGTGACTATTGAACAAGGCTTTTAAAAAGAATTTTGTAACTTGGATGGCATGGTATCTGATGAAGTTACTGTATTTTTGGCGACGAAAAGTGCTTCGTATTAAATATTTATATATTTCATCTTTTTGGGCTTGTGGTCAGTTCGTTTTGGAACTTTGGTTTTTGTTTTTCACCAGTTTGTTTTAGTAAGATTTTAAAGAGCAAGGAAATAAAAAAAAAAAAGGTAGAGCAAGAAAGTCTATAGTTGAAGTGTCCATGTGAGAGGACTTAAGTGCTTGCTGTTATCACAACTGCTTGAGTTAATTGTTGTTGTTGTTGTTTATTCCAAAAAGCAATAATTTGCTTTTTGCTCACATGAGCATCATTTGCTACATGCTCCAGGGACTGCAGCCTCCTGGAGGAACAGCAAGATGGCTTTTCATTGGCTGCTGCTAATCCCCATTACCAGAAGGTGCACCAGCCTATAAGTGAGAATAATAAAATTAGGAAGGTGTTGGGGAAAAATACGCCATGCTGGAATGCAACCTCTCCTTTACAAACATAATTGTTATGTTCAGTTCTGAGGGTGAATTGCTAAGTTGCTCTACAACCACAACTATATGTATTTGAGAATTTGTGTAATCAGGCTGTGAATTACGAGCAGTTTTGTCAGGCAGTTTTGCATTAAGAGATGTAGTCTTAAGGGATTAGAATTGACCCACGCAACAGATTCCTAAGTAGTTAATCTAAAAAAATGCAGGGAATCAGTTACTGAGTCTGTTGTAGGTGAAAAGCTGTTTGCTTAGCTGATTCAAGGATATAATATTTGATTTTAGAAAAAATGAAGGATGTTAAGCTGAGCTTTTTGGAGTGATATAAACATCCACCTATTGGTATGGCAGTGGAGAATGTCCCATACTGTTGGACAATTAATGTTTTGTCTCACTGCCTCATTACTTTGTGGTTGTCAGCATATCCATAACATAGACATTCAAAAAATGGATGCACTCACTGTCTTCTAAAATAATGAATTTGCTGTGTCTCTATTTTAGTACTGTTAATTACTTTATTTTAAGAAAATAGTGTTGAGCAGTTATTTTTCATCGTTTAGGTGTCTGACCCATGAAGCATGCATGAAAATGCAGTTTCTTGTTTTGACAATTTTCTGTGTTTCTGTTATCAGTCAACAGTAATTCAAGTTTATATGCCACATATGAACATGGGGTAGATGCAAATTAAGAGTGAGGTCAAAAACTATATGTTTCCTCAAGTATCCCAAGAATTCGAGCAAAATAAGTCACACTGGCAGTTCACTGTAGCTGTAAATAGAAAATATCAAAATAAAATTAATTTTTGGTCAAGATAGGATTAAATAAATCTAGCAAAGAATATTGAAACTCATGTGATAGACATTTGGCAAGGATTAACAAAAAATAAATTCCTTCAAGTCTATCCCAACGAATGATACTGGTATACATAGATTTTGAATATCATGTACATACACCAGCTGGGCTCAAACTGAACGTCATTCATTAGTTACAAAAAAACTGTGTAGAGATTTTTAAACTGGACCTAACCAATTCCAGTAAGGGTGACAAAGTTCTAAAGAAACCAGATAATGGGTCAGTTAAGGAACATTTGCTGCAGCAATAGGTCTACTTGGTTGTGTTTTAGCACATTTTTGTATCTTGGGCAAAAAATAATGTAAAGCTGGATTCAAAAGTAATAATTAATACCACAAAGAGTTGTTAATGTTCCTGGTGAGGCTGTTCCAAAATGTATTTTCATATTTATTTTTTAATGCTGGATCCAATAGTCATTTATAATAAAATTTAAAAACATTTAGGTAACATAACTGTCCTCCTGGATATACAATTATTTCAGATTAGGAATCAGGAATATATGCTATTACTGTGTATTAAAACAAAATAATATATTGGTTTGTTAGTTTATATTTTTTCATAAAAGATGTTAAAACAGAAGTAGACTGTTGTACTCCTGGATTAGCCCTGGAGTCAACATCTCCTGCAGTTCATCTCTCAGGGTCTGCTGAACTTATAATGGGCCTATATAATAGGATGCTGGGACCCTGAGTATAGAGATGATTTGTTAACAAATGCATACAACCAGTGAATGCGTACCCAAACTCCTGAAAAGCTGGCAGGATATCCTGAGTCTGTGTAGGAAATAGCTGCTGTTAAAGAGCCCTTGTAGGGTCTTTTGGGAATAAAGGTAAGGAGACATGGTGTATATATGTTTTACAGCAAATACGTATATGCCCCCTCAATATTGTGTGCGACTACAAATAAAACATGTGATTTTATTTTTTCCCCTTGTTTTCACATACACACTGCCACTGCCACTGAAGATGTGCTTGTATGCAAGCATTCACACATGCTCACTGCATGCTTGTCTACAGGCAAACTGGAAAAATATCAGTTTAGCTAAGGCATGCTTTTGTGTTGTGAAGGAAATCAGAGCATATGTATAAAACTGAAATAGATACAAAGAGGGCATGTAGACTCTACACAACAAGAACCACAGCCAAAGAAGCAAGTTCTGTGAGATGGCAATGTTACTCACTGTAGTACTGTGGCAAAAATCTGGTACTGTCACACACTACCGGCCCAGACCATCAAAGGCAGCCACTTACTGTATGTGTGTGTGTGTGTGTGTGTGTGTGTGTGTGTGTGTGTGTGTGTGTGTCTGTGTGTCTGTGTGTGTAGTGCTAATGGTTGACTATGATGGAAAATTAAATAAATTATGGCAAACTAGTTACTCGTACATACATTGTACCGTCAGCACATGCATGCGTAAGTCAGAGCAAGAAATAATTTACACTGATTTTATCAAATGGAATACATTTTGTGACACTACACCCACAAAGCCAGTTCAGTGACTATATAAATGTGATAAAATAACAGGGTTAAGTCACTTTTATGCATGGTCAGTCTCTATTTACTCTGTACATGCACCTTAAATGTATGGTTGTGATTTGAAAAAAAAATGCCACAGCAAAAGAATTCCAATTTGCTTCTCATAAACACAAATCAGTCCTGAAAAGCCAGATTAATATATGTTTAACTTAATCAGACAACAGTAGAATCAGTCATTTTCTTTTACAGACAGCCCCCATGCCCACTAGTTATAGCCACTTTGTTGACCGAGTACACCTCAGGCATCTCATAGTAATAAAAATGATAATAATTACTATAGTAATTTAATCCATCTTTTTTTTTATAGAAATACGTTGTAGCCAACCATAGTAAAGTGCTCCAGCTTGCTTCAAACAACTACACTTTAGTACTACATAGCCAAAATAATCACTGTTTAACACTGACAAACAACATCAGGCCATGGCCTCTTACTTTCCTCCATAGACAGCCACCATACACAGCAATTACAGGGACTTTGTGAACATCTTTGGTATATCATTGTAGTAAATTAAATTTAAAAATGGCCACAGTAATTTATATGGGTTCCTTTAAAAATATACTGTAGTCAGATGATTAAACTTGGGTCACAGAAATGCACACAGAAATTTTTTTAGCTCTGATAAAATACTTAATTTTTTTCAGGTAGCTGAAGCAAAAGGAAACCAATATTATACTGCGTTTCTGCACTCAGTGTTTTAACGTAGATCAGTTGCTACATCTGACAGTTAATTTTAGTTGAACAGTAATTCTTTCCGTATGGATACACAATTTTTCATAGCTAAATGAAACTGATGTTTGCAGTCTGCCTCCTAAAAGGACCATTAGAAAGTCTCTCATCTTTTTTACGACTGGGTCACTGTGACGAGAATGTTCTAGTAAAAAAAAAAAAAAAAAAACGAGAGAGATTTCCTGGTCACCTATACCTAAGGCTGGCCATTTTTACAGGCTCCCCTGAGAGGCCAGGGCCCTATTGGGCTAAATAGGTCCAACTGGCTTAAGACTGGTCTTGCTGCCTGCTATCCATACTGATAAGGTGTCCCTTCCTCTTAGAATGTAACTAGAATAACAGGGTGTGTGTACGACTACATTTTCCCTGAAGGATATGAACTCTAAAACTCAATTGTATGTCACACTATTCAATTATTTCAATCCTCTGTGATTTGTCTGAAAATCACAGACTTTATGAGGAACAGACAAAACCCAAAAGGCTAAAATATGTACATTCTGTGAAACTCTGGATAATTTAGAGGCATGGCAAAGTAAGTGTAAATGCAAGGGACTATCTTTTACATTGCCTTTCTGACATAATTGCTAACTGGCTAATTACTTTACAGTTTTAAAAGCCAGAAAAAACATTAATGTTTTTTTTTTTTTTTTGTTACTGTAACTAGTAGTACAAGGAGCAGATAAAGCTCCATGCACTACAAAGAATTATGATTGGGACTCCAATCATAGCCCTAAATGCAGACTATTGACGCAATTTATTCCGGATGTAATTTAAGTTGGTTGTGACTGCTATCACAGCCATTCGAAACAGGACTAGTGCATGTCACATCAAGCTTAAGACAAGTAAATAAGCAGAAACTTCAGATAAGCCTATATCTAGCTTATTTACATGAGATCTTCAGACAACAGATGTGTATAATGTATATACTGACACATTTGGTATATTGTGACTGCACATTATTCCATGTCATGTTAGTGCGGTATTTGACTTTAGCCTGGGTTTGTGTTATTGTATCATACAATGTAGATGTCTGTAATTTTACAGGAGTAATGGGGCCAATTCCTGGACTACTGAGCAATAATCCACAACTGTCCAAAGCACATTGTCATGGAGGAAGGCCGCTATGAGGGGAAACCCCTCTGATTCTGAGGTGCAGTGACATCAAAGTGTGGTCTTCTGAATGTGAATGTGGGAGACATTGCTTCTATAAAGAGTTATAATTTTTAATTTGACCAAATTTTATTTCACAACTTTTTTTTAATAAAATTACTTCAGGACAATGTTATGTTAGTCCACTATCTCAGACAATGCTTCTTATTGCACCCCCCCCCCATGATGATCAAGCCTCCAACTTGTCTTAGGCCATTTGTTCTCATGATCTCAGCATCATAGGATCACAGGAGGTTACTAGGCTAATGGCCCTGGGGCCCTTACAAGGCTAGCCAAGAGTTTATCCCCAAAAAAGAAACCTCAGTCAGCACTTGTCGCCCCTGTCAGTGAGGGACAAAGGTGGAACGCCTGCGACAAATTTGTGGTTTCCCATTCACTCATCAAGGTTGCACTTGAAGAGGGTCAGCAAGGTACTCTGTTTGACATGCATGGGAAGTCTATTCCAGAGACAAGACAGCCTCTGGGAGACAAACCTGTCTCTCCAGCAGGTTTTGTTGATGTCGCATATTGGATTTAGGCCTTTTGAGCAGGTAATGCACCAGGAGTTAGACTTATGGATATGGAACATCTCTAGTAGGGCAGAGTCTGATATTGCCTTGTAGGTGAGACACAGATCATCTCTGAGCAATCTGGACAATACCAAGTAGAGTGATAGTGATTTGAACCCGGTCTGCATAGGACAGGTGTTGGAGGCCATGGATTCTCTTTGTGAGGTATTTCTGTGACCTTGCTAGTTGGTGCAGGTATTTAGAGAAGTACATACCAAACGGGGCATTATACTCAATTATAGGCCTAATACGGGAGGAGTACAGAGAGGCAATAACCTCCTTTTTTCTGGATGCAATCCCTTTACTTATGAGATGAACCAAGCAAAAGACTTTTCTGATCACTGCCGCTAAATGATGGTTGCATGTGAGGTTGTTGTCAACCAAAGTACCCATGTCTCTCACCACAGGTTGTGTGCTTAGGGGGTTGCTGGTGATATGGTAATCAGTAGGAGCCGTGTTTTTGCCATATGGTACGATAATACATTTTTTTACATTTAACTTAAGGCCATGACTTTGGCACCAGTCATTTGTTGCTGTGAGACCCTCTTGCAGTATGGTAACATCATTTGGGGAGTGAATGACAGCACCCAACTTACAGTGATCTGCAAACATGATCAGTCACAGGCCCTTTGTCTTTGCGTAGACCTCTGAGAAGTAGATGCCAAACAGTAGGGGTCCCAAGCTAGATCCTGGAGAACACCACTAGTGACAAATCTGCTGTCAGAGGTGGTGACACCTATTTTGACTTTGTGGTTCCTATTGGTGAGCCAGTTGGCCACCCACCTGATGAAATAGGAAATTACGACAAGTTGTGTTAGCTTTTTGATGATGCCTGAGTGGGGAATTGTGTCAAAGGCCTTGGCCAAGGCAAGGTAAGCTGTATGTACCGACTTTCCCTCGTCTACATTCTTGGTGACAGTCTCAAAGAAGTCAA
The DNA here is from genome assembly GCF_019279795.1 of Protopterus annectens. Taxonomy (NCBI): domain Eukaryota; kingdom Metazoa; phylum Chordata; order Ceratodontiformes; family Protopteridae; genus Protopterus; species Protopterus annectens. Next base: position 1,265,029,332 of record NC_056746.1, read on the forward strand.
CCAGGTTCAACAGGCAAGATCTGCCCCTGATGAATCCAAATTGGGTGGGGTTAAATGTTTGGAGATTGCCTATGCCCTTATTTATGAGATCCATAATAATGCACTCCATGGAATTAAAGATCAGAGTTGTCAAGCTAATGGGGCAATAGTTTCCTGGGTCAGTACTGGCACCACCTTTGTGCAAGGGGTTGACAATGGCAGTTCTCCACTCTGCTGGAATGAAGCCTATAATTAGGCTGTGGTTGAACAGGGTGCTTAATGGCAAATCTGATTCTTGCTGGATATGGTGCAGAATACAGCCAGGGATACTATCATGTCCCATGGAAGCTGTGTTCTTTGCCTTGGATACGGCCTTTAATACTTGATCTACAGAGATGTGAGGTGTGGGACAAATATTGGGGATATCAAATGGGCCTTTGGGAGGTAGGAGGATGAAGTTTGAGCTGAACCTATTAGCTAGCAGGTTTGCCAAGTCAACAGGATCAGTGTAAGTGGTACTGTTAAGTACTAATTCGGAACAAACCTGGGCTTTGCCATGGAGGTTCTTGATATAATTGAAGAAGGCTTTGTGGTTTCCCTTTGTTGGAGGCTAATTTCAATTCATAATTGGCTTTGGAGGTTTTCACTAGTGATCTAATTTGCTTGCTGAGGCTGAGGAGGGAGTTTTTCCAATTTGGAATTTGTTCCTTTTTACACTTGGACAATAGTCTCTTCTTTTTGTTATAAGGTCTGTTTATAGAGGATGTCCACCAGACAGGTTTGTGTTTCCTTGAGGAGCAGGTTTTAGTTCTGTTGAGTATGGCTCAGTTCATGCAGCTGTACAGGTGCTTGTATATTGCATTGGTGTACTGTTCAGTATAGTTATCTGCATCCTCGGGGGGGGGGCGGTGGTGTGAAGCTACTGATACCCTCCCTTAGGAGGTTGTAGTCAGCTTTTGAGAAGTTTTTTTAGCCTGGTTATAGCTGGGGGGGGGGGGGGGGGGTTGGATGGGATAGAAACTTCGGATGTGACAGACCAATGATCTGATCTCATCAGGGAACAGCATACTATGGGAGTGGTGCAGCGATCACCCATGTTGGTAAGAACCAAGTCCGGAATGTTACCTCTCCTTGTGGGGGATGAGATGAGCCAGTCTAGTGCATTAGAACTGATGAAGACAAGGAATCACTGGGTGAGTGCATTAGTGCAGGAATAGTTCGCTCAATCTATGGTGGGGTAGTTGAAGCCTACAAGGATCAGGATGTTAGGGGTTACCTTGATGGAGTCAAATAGGTCCAGGTAAGAGGAGTGGGTATCCTGAGTCATGGAGGGGCATCTATAGCTGGCTATAACTTGGATGGGTGTCTTTCCAACTGTCAGTTGCACCTGAAGTAATTCCAATGCATCATGCTGGCAAACCAGTCTGGATGTGTTCCTGTCCTTAGTGAAGATAGAGACTCCACCACCCTATTTCTTTCCAACCTCATTTTGGGGTCGGAAAGTGTGGAATGAGGTATAGCCTGGTAAGCCAGGGGGTGCTGTCCACAGCCCTGAACCAAGATTCCATGACTGCACAGACATCTGCATCTTCTAGTGTGAGGAGAGCCTCCAGTGAGTACATGTTCAGGTTAAGGCTCCTAGTATTATGCAGCATGTCCTTTAAATTGCTTTTTGACACATCTTTGAATTTGAAAGATTTGTCTTTGGAACCTAGCCTACAAAAGTCACAGTGGGGGAGGCAAGAACCTTGCCCAGGATCAGGAACCCAAGGAGTGACAGGTGGAGGCCATCTCTGGCAAAGCATCGGGGTCTGTCAACCATGTCATCCCAGGCAGACAGATACTGGATCCCTTTGGAAAGACACCAGAAACTAAGCCAATTGTTGAAGTCAATTATTTTTGTTGGTATTGTGGTAACATTCTTGGTGCAGGTAAGTTGCTGCTTAGGGCTAGGGTCATACCTGCCTGTAACACATACTCTGAGAGCTCAATCATGTCTCTTTTCATATAGCCCAGGGAGGTATGTCTCAAGTCATTCACACCAACATGGACAATGAAAGAGTCATACTTGTACCTGTTGTGGAGAGACTTAAGTGCGTGCTTAATGTGGGCAGATTCTGGCAATTGACAGACAACTGACCGTGCCCTTCTCCTTGTTGAGCCTTGTGAGGGGGACATCAATGTGTCTCACTACTGAGTCACCAGTGACTAGTATGTTTGGTTTATTGCTATGCTTTATGGGCTGCATTGGTTTATTGTTATGCCTAATCGGCTGTGTTTGTGAGACATTGGTGTGTTGTCTACTGTGTGTGATGTGTTTGGTGTTGTGTGTGGAATGTTTGTGAGTGTGTTTTGGGGGTCTCTGTTGTTAGGGCAAGTTTTTATTGATGTTGTGCTTGGCTATGTGATGTGGGTAGTGTAGTGTTTGTGCGGGCAATCTCCTCTTTGTCAGGAGTACCAACTGTGGCACAAGAGAGCATGGATTCCAGGTTACTGATGTAGATGCATTTCCCGCAAGTAGAAGAATTATGTGCTAGGAGAAGAGGACTGTCTGTGAACATGAGGCAGTTGCTACACTGTCTTTGTATGCCCATGTTGACCAGGCTGGCAGGAGAAACTGGTGGGAATTGTCCAGACATAGTGTTCTGAATACTTGGTGGACTTATGGAGAGTGGGTTTTGATAAGGGTTTGTCCACAAGCGTGTAGACCACAAAAACCTTAAATGTAAAATAACTGGCCTGAAACACAAGTGCTAAAACCAAAACTAAGATGCTTAGAATATCAGATGCATTTAATCAATTTAACAAGCAGTAATAAATGCAGAATAAGAGCATTTGAACATGTAAGAGCACATAGAACAGCAAAATAAGGCAATAAAGTAGGTAGAACACAGTTACAGTAAGAGCAGCTGAATAAAGCATACATTTTTTGTTAAGTTGAGAGGGAAAAAACAGAACAATATTAAGAGATGATGGAGTTCGTCCTTCCCAGATGCTTTTTCAGTACACAGTAGACAGAGCTGATGAGATGGGACTGGTAACAATGTCTGAAATCAAAGAAGCAAGGGGGTAGTCCTTCCCAAATGACCTCACTGTACTCATTTGAGTGAGCAAGTGTGATGGGTCTGTTAGGAGTGTACAAACACAAATTTACACCAGGGGTAGGCAGTTCTAAAGCCACTAAGTTTAAGAGTGCAGCAACACTAGGGAGGGAGGGTGAGACAAAAAAACTGCAGGGAGAGAGAGACCACAATATTCAATTAATATTCAATGAAACAAGTAAATAAATTCAGTACAGTTTTGTTAACTATCACTGAAACAGTGCAAGTACAAAAAAAGTATACTTAAACAGCTTGCATGTCCAGATGGTTGTAGATCAGTCACAGCCAGCCCAACAGCTCTGCTACTGACCACAAATACATAGAAAAGTAACAATACCAGTACTATAAGACAAAGGATAGACCCCAGGCTATCAGATAAAAATAAAAACCTTCACAGAAGTAAATCAACCCCCACTGAAACCAGATGGCTTACAGCTCACGTTCTGAACTAGCGCTAACAAACTGCAGAGAGAGAGAGAGAGAGAGAGAGAGACCACAATATTCAATTAATAGTCAATGAAACAAATAAATAAAGGCAGTACAGTTGGGAGAGGGAGGTGAGAGACAGGGGTCATCCATTATCCTGATGGAGATTACATTTGTATGAATGCTGTTAACACCTCATGTTGACTCTATGTCATGGTGCAGTACCTGTTACACTAGACATCTTGTGAGGACATGCTTCCACACATCTGCACTCCAGCATAGGCTGTGTCTACTTCCTGGCAGGCTTGCAGCCCATCATGTTCCTGATACAACAGCTGCAACTCTGAGGCATCCTGTGTGAAATTCTTACAGAGAAACTCCACAAGCATTCTCCCCCTGGGAATGATGAACTGGGAAGAGTCACTCACTTCTATCCCTCACTGACTGGTTTCTCCAGGATTATCTGGGGTACAATCAGGGTCAAAACATAGACATTTTAAGCACATCAAACCAAGACTTTAATTTTCCAAGAGGAAAAAATCCTGGCAAAAATATCTAAAAATGCTGCAAAATATATCTTTGTAAAGTCCACCCGATAATGATGAGAGGTATTGTATACACAAAATATTGAAAAAGTATTGTAGTGTAATAAAGAAGTGACTATGCTCTTCTGAAATACATTAACTGAAATGTTAAAGTACACAGTATGTTATAGTCCCTGTTATAGTCCCCCATCACTGTGTATGTGTAATTCTACTGTGAACTCTGGTTTAATAATAATGTAGCTGGGTATATCTGCATAGGTTATCATTCCAAAAAACAGAGAAAAGGGTAATTTCATGTCCCTGTGCTCATATGTATTACATAACTAGCATGGTTATAGCATCTATTTATTATGCAGCTATTACCTTGTCATATTTTCATACCTCATGTGTTAGTGAAGGAGTGTACTTGTATCATATTTACTATCAGAATTGATGTTTTGGGATTAAGAAAACAGTTAAGAAAGAGTAATAATGTGTGTAACATGTATAAGTAATGAGTGCAGTCCTTTATCACTTGAAAATAAAGTTTTGATTTAAAATAGACATACAGCTGGACAAAGATGCACTCACATATACAACATAAGATGAGTATTAAGATTAGCTAATACAGATACTCCCACTGCTCAAATATGCAAGAGCACAGTGTAGTCATGTTAACATCATTCCATACTGTGGTCATGCTTCACTGTTGTATGATATAAAATATACATGTTAGTCTTGCTGGTATCATGGAGGGATAGAGCTTTTCCTATGGCCCACATGTCTGAGGTTCGATTTGCTGCTTAGGCCCTATGGACTTGGACTGGTTCACATTTGAATGGTATAACAAAACCATGAGTGGCTCATAAAGACTGCTGGACAATGACAGAAGACCATATATTCGACCATAACCATACTGTCGCTGTCTCCACACAGTAATGCTACTGAGATCCCTCCAGTAGGGGCTATCATAGCACTAGATACCCTCATTACCATTTTATGGTAGTTGTGCTGTGGTCATAGAGGAATAAAGCTCTGACTACAGACCAGCTGACCTGAGTTTGAATAGTGGTTCAAGTGTCTTAGATGTGGCAAGGGAAGGATAGTCATAGACTGTAGGACACATGTATAGACACTCCTCATGATAGATCTCTGCTGGAGACTGCAGACATGTTACTGGGGTGTTGTCCTAAGTGGGAATAGATGGGAAACATTAGCTGTGTTACTGTGTGGGCAGGATATAATGTCACACTTTCCCACTGCACTGCCACTCATTGGACATTGATGGTTGTGTGGAAGCAGAGACAGGAAAGTAGGATCTAAGATAGAACCCCTTGTGCCAGCAATATGATTTGGCACCAGGATGCATCAGTCTCCTCATTGGCCCTGAGCATGGACTGGAGTAAGTTCTGGGGTGACAAAGAGAGCTGGTTGATGAAGAGAGGCAAAAATGGCAGCAACTGGCCAGCTGTGGGGTGCAGTGCAACTAAACAAAAACATATTATGGTAATGAGCATAGCTTTACTATAATGCCTGATGAAGGCAAAAGATTTATGAAGTGCTGACATAATGGAACACACTGCAGCAGGAACCAGCTAGTAAGTAAGGTACGTCTGATACATCATATTTTACTAAGCAGCTCTTCCTTGCTTTGCAGTTATGCCAACAGTTATTCAATATGCAGCACTAGAGTGTACACAATGGTATATTATATGCACTGCTGCTGCACAAGTCATACAATGGTATACTATATGCACCGCTACCCAAGTCATAAGGTGGTATACTATATGCACTGATGCACAAGTCATACAGTGGTATACTATATGCACTGCTGCATAAGTCATACAGTGGTATGCACTGCTGCACAAGTCATACAGTGGTATATTATATGCACTGCTACCCAAACCATACAGTGGTATACTATATGCACCACTACCCAAGTCATACAGTGGTATACTATATGCACTGCTGCACAAATCATACAGTGGTATACTGCATGCACTTCTGCACAAATCATACAGTGGTATACTGTATGCACTGCTGCACAAGTCATACAGTGGTATACTATATGCACTGCTGCACAAATCATACAGTAGTATATTATATGCACTGCTGCACAAGTAATACAGTGGTATACTATATGCACTGCTGCACAAGTCATACAGTGGTATACTATATGGACTGCTGCTTAAGTCATACAGTGGTATGCACTGCTATCCAAGTCATACACTAGTATACTATATGCACTGTTGCACAAGTAATACAGTGGTATACTAAATGCACTGCTGTACAAATCATACAGTGGTATACTATATGCACTGCTGCACAAGTCATACAGTGGTATACTATATGGACTGCTGCTTAAGTCATACAGTGGTATGCACTGCTATCCAAGTCATACACTAGTATACTATATGCACTGTTGCACAAGTAATACAGTGGTATACTACATGCACTGCTGTACAAATCATACAGTGGTATACTATATGCACTGCTGCACAAGTCATACAGTGGTATACTATATGCACTGCTGCACAAGTCATACAGTAGTATACTATATGCACTGCTGCATAAGTCATACAGTGCTTTACTATATACACTGCTGCACAAGTCATACAGTGGTATACTATATGCACTGCTGCACAAGTCATACAGTGGTATACTATATTGACTTCTGCGTAAGTCATACACTGGTATGCACTGCTGCACAAGTCATACAGTGGTATACTATATGCACTGCTGCACAAGTCATACAGTGGTATAATGCATACACTTCTGCACAAATCATACAGTGGTATACTGTATGCACTGCTGCACAAGTCATACAGTGGTATACTATATGTATTGCTGCACAAATAATACAGTGGTATATTATATGCACTGCTGCACAAGTCATACAGTGATTTACTATATGCACTGCTGCACAAGTCATACAGTGGTATATATATGGACTGCTGCATAAGTCATACAGTGGTATGCACTGCTGCACAAGTCATACAGTGGTATACTATATGCACTGCTGCACAAGTCATACAATGGTATATATATATATATATATATATATGTATATATATATATATATATATATATATATATATATATATATATATATATGGACTGCTATCCAAGTCATACAGTGGTATACTATATACACTGCTGCACAAGTCATACAGTGGTATACTATATTGACTTCTGCATAAGTCATACAGTGGTATGCACTGCTGCACAAATCATACAGTGGTATACTATATACACTGCTGCACAAGTCATACAGTGGAATACTGCATGCACTTCTTCACAAATCATACAGTGGTATACTGTATGCACTGCTGCACAAGTCATACAGCGGTATACTATATGTATTGCTGCACAAATCATACAGTGGTATATTATATGCACTGCTGCACAAGTCATACAGTGGTATACTATATGCACTGCTGCACAAGTCATACAATGGTATATATATATATATATATATATATATATATATATATATATATATATATATATATATATATATATATAGACTGCTACCCAAGTCATACAGTGGTATACTATATGCACTGCTGCACAAGTCATATACATTATTATTCTTTTGTATATTATCCATCGTTACCATGATCTATGCCTTTGGGCAATGTAGACTTGTGTACAAGTCAGCAGAAAGTGTTTGTGAATACCATGGTCAATGTAATACATACAAGTCAGTCAGTTTCTAGATTTTATTTCTGAATTTAATAGCATTGTCACTTTTTGCCAAAATATGCAAGAACTCTTCTATCATCTTAAAGTGCATGTTTCATTTCATTGTGAGGAATTAGCTGGGAGCAACTTGGGCACCCAACAAAAGATATGCAGCATAAGAGGGTATGGAATTTTCACTTCCCAAGGAACTTGTGCATATAAACTGGAAAGTGCATGTGCCCTTTCAGTGTTAGCTGTGTGAAACTTGGGCATGCGTGAGAAGATCAGCAGATGAAGGGAGGATGCACGTTCTCTTCACATGGAATTGAGCATAGAAAATGGATCAAGGCTTGGCCCTCACCATGAAATTATGAGAGGGAACCATTAAGAAGGGAAGTTTCTTTAACAGTAAAGGTGGACCCAGGAGTCTGAAAATGGATTGAAAGATTCCAGAGCAAAGGAAGAAATCAATAAATGTTGGGGGTGGGGTTGTGGGGTGACTTTCTATAACTATGAAATGAAAATCTTTTAAGTTGAGTGTGGGAATATGAACCATATTTTTTACAATGCTGCCTTCCTGTTAATGTTGGTGAGAAACATTTCACCAGGATCTGTGTGAAAGTCATTTGAAAATGCAGATGGCTGCCATCATGGTAGGTAGTGTGAGTATACGGTATGCTGTACAACGTAAGACAGCATGTCATCTGTGTACCTGCAGTACAGATGAGGCAAATGCATACTTGATGGCACAGCATGCAGGGGTACTCTACAGTGATGGCTCATTACCAATTCTGCCACATGGTAACTACATTATTAATTAATGTTTCATTAGCCACATATGAGCCTGGAGGCCATTTTATGCAGAAAAATATTTATGACAGTAGAGATGAGGTGAGGGACTTCCACTGTTTGATTTTCAATCGCCATGATTGATATGTCTGCTCTGGGTCCATGTATGCCAGTTGCTTGCAATGTGCAATTGACAGAGCAGTACTGCTTGATTCCAGAGCATCCCAGCAATATTTTGTGAGCAAATTTTACCTGTGGGTGCTTGAGAGGTTGGTGAATGGGCTGCTGGTTTTAAAATGATGCAGCTTGGTGTTCTAAAGAAATCCTTACAGTGGTATGTGGCTCATTGGGCTTTGGGATAAAATCATGACCTCCTCTTATCAAGTTTAATTTTCTCATTATTCACTGGGGGTTCTGTAATTATTAAATGTAATGAGGCAATTTTTTCACTATGAGTTTTACTTCAGTCTTTCTAACCAAGACGTTAAGTAAATCCCCTTGACAGCACCTGCATAAATAGAAAAGAGCTTCATACTTTTCCAATAATGTTTATTTATTAATTAATTTATTTATTTGTATTTGTTTTATGCTTTGTTTACCAAGTTGCCTCAGCAATTAAATCCTTTTACACAGGGGACATGTGGAGAAAGGTTCCAGAAGGAAACAGTATTAAATGACAGTAGAAACAAATTTCAACAGTCCTGACTTGATGTACACGTGTGTAAAATTTTACATGGCATAGACAGCATTGCAACAGGTTATTTCCATTAGTAAAAAGCTTAACTAAGTTTGCTTATGTTGCCAGTAGTTAATGTTCTTATCTTATCAAATTTAGTTTCACATCTGACACAGTCCATGTAGTCAATATTTCACCTGAAGGGTGGACTTTGGGGAGAAGAAATGACCTAGCAGGTTATCTCTGTTGCAATGACAGAGGTGTGAACTTCATGGTTACAGTATCTTTCTACCCACCTCATTCATGCATTCTCTTATGCAAAACATCATCCTTTACTTTTGCAGGTCTCTGAAGTATTTACACATGATTCCTTTTATAGATTTTTAGTGTTTAACTAAGATACATGCATCGCCAATTATTTTGTCACTAGGCAAAGTGGAACAGGTGTGGCTTCCTAAGAACATCTGGTAATTGCTGCTACAGAGATAAAAGTGGTTTGGTTTTCTGTGCACACCAAGCTAGGTGCAAGAGTAAATTATTAGTTTTCTTTTCCAGCCTCTCATGAATTGATTTTTCCATTGGAGACATTCACTTTCTCTTGTTGAATCATTTTTATTTTACTTGTGCACATTTATAACTGGTCATATACGTACTCATCATAGCTAAGAAATTCAGTCTTATTATTTTTCTTTCAAGGAAGAGAGCAAGTTGTATCCATACCGCTCAACCTCTTAGATCACGAAATCTGGACAAAGCCATAAATAATGGGGGGGGGGGGCCCACAAATAGGGACACTTTTTAAATATTGCTCTTACAAACTTTGAAAGTTGCTAGAATAACAGGTTTTGCATTAGCATGAATTTTCTGAATGGTATGAAGTCTGAAACTCAAATGTCTGTCATTATTTTCTGACTTCAACCCTCAATGATTTGCCAGTGAGTTGCCAGAAAAAACACAATTTTGTGAGAAAAAGTCCCAAAATATGAGGCATAAATGGACATTCTGCGAAAATCTGTACAGTTGAGAGGCATGGTTGTATCTTACAGAATTGCAGTTCACAATAAAGCAGGAAGACAGATGCTTATGTAGATACATAAATCACATCTGGGAATAGTACCAATCTCCCTACCCCTCCATCCAAAAAAAAGACTAGGATAAAGGTACAAATGGCCACAGCTATATTTCAAGAGGCTGTTATATACAACATGCCTCCTCACCACGCTCTCAAGAAAGACAGCTACATTCTCTGTACCACATTGATGTTAGACTGGCACAAAAATTAAAAGAATAAACAGAAAGTAGTAATATATTTCATGCTGTTTCTGTCAGAGAGATATATATAAGCAGCATGCCTTCTTAAACCTACCACCACAAAAATAACCACCTGTATATTATCTGATGTTTGATTATAAGGGAACAATGTAATGATCACAGTAATATATTCCATCTTGTCATTCCTTAACAGTACACTGCCCCTAGACAAGCTATTGTGACTTTCTGTGCACACGTCTGTGATTTTTGAGGAAAGTTAAAGGAGTAATTATCACACTGTCCATAACACCCTTACAAACTACAGCGACATTCTGTGTACATCACTGAGCAGGACCAGTTTTATCCTAAATAGCGTTCTGAGCACAGGCCACTACAAAGTCTATGTCAAAACTGACTTATACAGCCTGGTGTCCTGGGGCCACCACACCCCTCAATCTTTCAGGGTCTGGATGTTCTGTGATGCATTTTATAACCTATGTTTGAAAGATAATAACTTGCCTTTTTTCTGCTACTCAGAAGAGTTATATTTGTGGCCAGTAATACTGTTATGCTGTGTCCACAAATAAAAATCCCTTTTAAACACCAAGCTATACTTATTTTCATGCAAGTGTGCACATACACAAACACACACACACACATGCGCGCGCACACGTGCACACACACACACACGCACACATACACGCATGCTCACACCACACACACACACACACACACACACACACACACACACACACACACACACACACACACGTGCACGCACACACATGCACACACACACACACACACACGTGCACACACACACACACACACACACACACACACACACACACACACACACACACACACACACACACACATACACACTGCCCTAAAAGTCCAGCCTATCACAAGGTATGTTGATTTCTATTACAAGCACACACATACTGACACTTCATAAGATAAGCCAGGTTTATCACAGGATGCACACTTGCACATGTACACAAACATACACACAAACAGGCACGCACACCCGACAGCACTGCGCACAGACACACACACACACACACACACACACACACACACACACACACACACACACACACACACACACACACACACACACACACACGCACACACACACACATATGAACACACATACATACTACAGTTCCATAAAAGCAAATTGGACTAATGCTGCCAGTTCAACTACATTATCGCATCTTTGGAGTCTTGCAGGAAATTAGACCACATGAAAAAAATATATATATTTGGGAGGGCATGCAGACTCCACATAGAAAAATCTACAATGAAAAACTCAACTAAAGCTATGTGCTATGATACGGTAATGCTATTCATTGTGCCAGTGACCCTTATCATATGTAATGCTGATATTTGCAATGGAAAGTGAATGAATTTATGGCCAACTTGTTACACAAATACACTGAACCCCCCCCCCCCCCCACACACGCATACACACATATGTACATACACACAAGCAAAAGCTATATAAATACCCTTTTTAGTCTGATTTTAGCAAATACATTGTTATCATTACCCTTTCCACACCAGATCAAGGAGTAGTGATCAAATAACACAGATGAGTCACTTGCATCCACAAATGACCAATGTACGCATCACTTACATCCATTTTGCTGTGTACAGCTCGGACACCAGATTGTGGATGTAATGAGCAGAGGTCACAGTTATGAAATATTCTAGCTTACTTAACAAAAATGCATCCTATCAGTGAATGTTTAAATCAAACAAATGACAAGAAGCTCGGTTACTTATATCCACAGAAAGTTTCCATCCTATTCAGCAGTTGTAGCCACTTAGAATTGCATTCATTTTCTGAATAATATAAAATCAGAAAGTCAAACACCTGTTAACTTTAACTATAAACAATCAATCATAAAACCATTATCAGCAAACCAAATATGAGACAAACTTAGAGATGTTCAAAACTCTCAATCTATCTGCTTAAAAATCAGAGAAATACAAAATAGATTGGAGAAAGGTTCCCCACATCAGGAATAACTTTTAAATATTACACTAATTAACCTAAAACCCGCGGTGGTGGTGCTGCGGTAGCATTGTCGCCTCACAGTAAGATGCTGTCCGGTTCGACTCTCAGCTAGAGCGTCTTCTGCGTGGAGACATGCGTGAATGGGTGTACCTTCATTGAAGGTTGTGCGTCAGGGCTGGTAACTCGGCACATAAAAATCAACTACCAATCATTAGCAGACCGGAGATCCGCTGTGGCAACCCCTAATCGGGAAAAGCCGAAAGACACAACAACAACACTAATTAGCCTAAAAAGTTAATAGAATAACGGGCATACATCTCAAGTTCTTTACTCAAGAAATCTAGACTAAGCCAAAACTAATAGGCTGACAAAGACTCAGTATGAGGAACAAATCATCATCTGGCAGTTAATGGAGGAAACTAAGGTGCTCAAATTTTAATTAACAGCTTCCTCTTAACAAAGAGCTCAGGGTTTGATTCCTTTCTCCTCCATTTGCTTATTGTGAGGCCCTGAGAAAGTCACTTTACAGACAGGGTTCATGGGATCATCCTTGAGTTCAGTGGGCATACCTTGTTAAGAAATGTGTAAATAAAATTTTAAATATTATTCTAATTCAATTAAAAAGTAATAGAGAAACAGACTTTTCATTAATAACATCTATTTTCTGCATAAAAAGCATGAATGAAACTTTGATGTCTGTTTCTTTTGACTGACTATAATCTTTAGTGATTTAGAGGAAAATCAAATGTTTTATGAGTGACAGAACAAAGATATGAGGCAAAACCAGGGACAGCCAAGAGATATGGCAACAGACATTTCATCAACATGCATTTTTTGCATCAACATGTATTTTGTAAACAATAAAAAGTACAAAATTCTAATATATGATATTATTGACCACGAATGAATGCTCACATTGTATTGGGTGTTGAGCAGCTTCACAACAGACCTGCAAGGCACATACTCAAATCTGTTACCCAAGCACAAGCTCAGGACACCCAGCAAGAATGTGGCAGTGCCCTACAAAATGGTTTACCTTTATATCGTCGATCACACTTTGTCGAACAGCCACTTAATTGACGCAGTTTACGCGAACCAAAACCGCAAAAAAATTTTAAACATCGAAAAACATTTGACATTTCTGGTCGTGCCACACCTCCACACCATTGCTACCATGGATCAAAAAGGGGCGAGGTTTTGTCGTTCGCATATTTGGAATTCGACGTTGGAGACATTCGTATTTCGGCATTCACAGAAGTCGTGTCACCCATATCGAGATCGACAATATAAAGGTAAAGCCTAAAAAACAAACCTCCAATAACACAGCACTACTATTGACACAGGCCCTTACCAAATGGTATCCCTGCCAACTGCTAAATTCAGTGGCTTTTGCAACCAGTGCACAAGCTGTCTGGCATTACTGTTATCTTCAGAAATTTACCAGAAAAAAATAATATGAAAAAGAAGACAAATATATGAAGCAACATCAGAGACATTCTACAAAATCCAGATGACTAAAAGGGCTGTCACCGGGAATTCAGACTGCTGTTTGGCCATTATCTCTTTGTCTGCCAACAATTTCATAAATAAATAAATTAATAAATAAAAAAAACTTATAACATAATGTCTCCAGCCACTATTGCTGCTGCTACTCTCTCTTTAACTTTCAATATTTGTAGGCAGAAAGCTCTGAAAACTGATTGGCCATGTACATGCAGCTGGCCAATAATTTCACAAAGCTTTGAATGCTAGCATCTCCCCAGAAGAACACTGTTCAGCTATGGGTGCTTTTCTGCCATTTATTCATTTTTCTTTTCCTAAGTAAAGAAAAATGCAATTTTTTTTACTTGGGGAGATGTACATTAATATAGCAATAACCAACAGTGTGGATGTAGTATATTGACGATTTACCCGTGGGTCATGTGGTTTAATCATGACGGCGAAGCTTGAGGGATTAAACAAAGCCAACCATGGGTAAATCTTCAATATACCACACCACAGAGTCAGTTCTTGCTATTATACAATGGCATTATTTAAGAAAAAATAACTTACTTTTCTTAAATAATGTCTTTGTATAACGGCGCTGTGGTGTTCTCCCACGTTGTTTCCTAGTTCCGCTTTTTTGTTGATGTACTGTGCATGGGACTTCCGTTACCACATTTACACAGTACATCAGTGTTTTGGAAAGCAAGCAATGGAGATAGGAAGATCTCTATTCCCTTTTTTTTTTTTAACTCGGGAAGTACGAGGCTGAGATCTGTGTTCTAGAGGATGATAATCTTGACTGTTTACAGCTATAATGTTTTCTAGATGACCAATGTAAAAATATAAAATAGCAAGGGATGTTGTTTATTTTGCTGAAACTCAATTAATAAAATCATATGAATTGAGACTCTTTTAAAAATGGCTCTTTTCTTGGAATTTTTCGGTGAATAGTGGAAGGTGGATATTTGATTACAAGAGTAAAATACATAGTTTTGTAGCAGGGATGGAGCTCATGGCATGTGCAAAAATGGGAAAAGGGGCTGAGGATGGACAGATTTGCATTGTCTGAAGGAAAGAAAGTCTGAAACTGAAATGCATGCATTATTTAGTGACTCCATTCCTTAGTGATTTGTCAGAAAACCACAAATTTTATGAGGAACAAAGTCAGTAAATAATGACACATATTTCATTTTCAGACTTTCTTCCCTTCAGAATAATGCATGTCTGCACATACCAATAGAAAAAAGAAAAGTCTGGCCGCTCAGTGATACTTTACTGGCCGAACTTTTGCCATTGGTATATTCTCAATTTACAACGGGCACGCTGGTTGGGCTGCCCAATCAATAGGCTCCTTTTTGAATGTTAATGGCCAGTCATTGTATAATGAAGGGCGGAAAATGCCCCTAGATGAGCACCACCCTAAGTGGCTACCTAGTTTGCTTATGTGTAAGGATGACCATGATTTGGAGGCTCAGAAATGCTAAGCAGGAGCTTGGCTGGACGATCCTGGAGATGGAGTTAGGGCAGATCATTCTGTTAGTTTCATTTGTAAGGGAGTTTGCTGCAAATAGAAGTAACCTAAAGAAAATGCCAAAGTCTATCAGAATGATACATTGTCAACAATTGTAAAACTATGCCACACCATAATATTCTAAGAGCTATGTAAATGTACCGGTGAGGGACAGTGTTTTAAATCAATGCTGTATTATCAGGGTTTAAGAAAAAAATTAAGATTTTTTTGAACCCAAGTCATAGAATGTCTACAGAGTTTAGTTGTGCTGCTGGAAATTACTTTTCAGACGTGGAAAATAATGAAAGGTGGATCTTCAGTATCTTGATATTTCCTTGGCTTATCCAGTTTGCATTATTATGCAACACTGAATACATATGAAGTTCACAGAATTTCCTATGTGCCAGAGATGACTATGTAATCAAAAAAATGATATTTTCACACAACAGCTGTTTTTTTTATAGAATTTAAATCAAAACACGAGATCGTAGCACACAGATTTTCCTGGTGAAGGATGCAGTAGAAACTCAAAAGAGAGTGTTGAATTTCACTTTCCAGAACTTTTAGAAATTCACATATTTTACATGCCATAGCAGGTACACCCATAGCTTTCAACTTCTTTGCTCAAAAAATCAGAAGTAAAGCTAGAAATAATAGGGAACAAAGGACTAAAATAAGGTCAATTTTTAAATATTACTTTAACTCACTCTGAAAGCTAATAAAGCAACTGGTTTTGTGTCAACATGCTTTTTATGAAGAATAAGAAGCACAGGACTCTAACACTTGGCATTGTTAACTAACTATAATCCTCAATGATTTACAAATCAGACATTTTATGAGACACAGGGTTAAACATGAAACAAACTCAAGGATGTTGTACAAAACTACAGACAACGGATAGCTATGGGTTCGTCATCAGTGGTCATAAAAAGGTCTAGCTCATGTCCAGTAAAATCCTTTGACATCATTTAATATACATTAAGAACAAACAGGATATGTGGACAAGGCTGGATGAACTAGAAAAAATCAGATTGCACAAAACAAGTGTATCCAGCCAACACAGCAAAGATTTCCTCTTAAAATTCCGTTTATTAAAACAAAAGTTAAAAACAGTAAAATAATAAAAGACACAGAGACGATGAGCACTTTCATGCCTATCACAGATGCTTCATCAGATCTGATACACAACAGTTCAAACATTCCTTAAATACTCACTTACAAATGAGGGTGGGTAGAGCTCTAGATCTCAGCACTGGTCTTAAAGGTACAGAACCATTTAAGCCTTTCCCACAGTCAGCATGCAGTTCTAAAATCCATTTTGTTTCTGCACACTCAGTCTTTGTTTTAATGTCATCTCTCCTAATGCTAGGTTTAATCAGTTCTAATACTAAGAGCATACATTTATGAGAAGGGTCAGTGGCTACAACATGTCAACAAGGCTATTTCTGATATCTTTCTTAGAAATGTCATTATTGCGCTCACGTATCCTGTCCCTTAGGGCCCTATTCGTTTTAACAACATATGTGTAAGCAACACATATTTTTTAGGCTTTATCCTTAGTTGCAAAAAAAGGTACATTCCACAACAGAAGACAAGCAATGAGAAAGGCTAAAGACTGAACAGCAGAATGTACTATCCAGATTGCAGTGCTAATAGAACAAGAAGACATGGCTACTTGATGAGCAGAAATACAAAACAGTTAGGTCTGGACTATTACCATTATGAACAAAATATGAGTGTTTTGCTTTATTTCCTGCTCACGTGCACACAGCAGACTTCCTGCTTGGTGTGGACTGCACACAGACTACAAGCAGGGGCATGAGATTTGAAAGGTACGCCACATTTCATGACCACTAGCCAGGCAGTCAGCCTGTGACATGGCGATATGAATGATACAAAGACAATTTACTGCAGAAAGCATTTGAACAAGATGTGCATGTGTGTGTGTGTGTGTGTGTGTGTGTGTGTGTGTGTGTGTGTGTGTGTGTGTGTGTGTGTGTGTGTGTGGGTGTGAGTAATGCCTCAAGTTAGGGGCACTGTCTAGTTAAGTGACTTGCTCAAAGTCACACAAACTCAAACCCAGTACCTTAGCTTAGTTATGGGAAGTAAGGGTCTTAAACCTCCACACCAACTGTCTGGTGTTCTTCAACTTTTTTGAGGTAAATCACAGAGGATTACATCTGTCAATGTCAGTCATAGAGTGTAATAGTTCTTTGGTTCATAAAACACATGTTGATGCAAAACCTGTTGTTCTGTTAACTTTGTCAGTGATTTTGAGTAATCTGCTCTTATCTGTCTTTAGTTTTGCATAACATCTCTGATTTTGCCTCATATTAATGTCCTTTTCTGCCCTTGAGCAAGTCACTTAACCAGCCAGTGCAGTGCTTTGGGGCAACTGGAAATTTAATTTAGCCTTATCAAAGGTCCCCTGGACTGCAAGCCTAGTAACTGTCCATAAAACAGAGTAGTTATGGTGTAAAAGAAGGAAATTGGTTGTAGTAAACAGCAGTATTATCATATGAGCCATGTTCTTTGGATGTGACGCATCATCATATGAGCCATGTTCTTTGGATATGACGCATCATCATATGAGCCATGTTCTTTAGATGTGACGCATCATCATATGAGCCATGTTCTTTGGATATGACGCATCATCATATGAGCCATGTTCTTTGGATGTGACGCATCATCATATGAGCCATGTTCTTTGGATGTGACGCATCATCATATGAGCCATGTTCTTTGGATGTGACGCATCATCATATGAGCCATGTTCTTTGGATGTGATGCATCATCACAATGTAGTCTAGACATGCTGCATTTTAGTAGTCTAAATATGTTGCCTTTTAGTAATATGTTTTTTGCTATTCCTTCTTTACAGCCTCCAGCAATAGCAAAGGGGTTGACATTTGTCGGGTCACATAGTCTGCATTATTTGAACTGTCTGAACTTCAGCATCCATTATGTGGCCTTTGATGCATATTACTATGACCCAGTCTTTTCTATAAGACTGGACTGTAAAGGATTTCAGCATTTAGATAAAAATCTGTTACTCTAGCAGTTAGCACAAAGGCCTAAAGCTCCATCTCATTAAAGTGCTGCTTCCTGTGGCAAGGGTGCATGGTTTGAATCATTTCCCCTGCTGTGTGACATTCAGCAAACCGTTTAACTAGACAGTGATTTGGAACAACTGGAAATTTCGGCTGAGGTTTTTTGTGGTCCCCAGGACTGCATGCCTGGTTAACTATGAACCTGTTGTCATTATTTGCCAGCCATTCCCTAGTGCATATCTAATCTAATTCAGGAATTGTTATAGCAACATCAGCAGCACACCAACTTTTTAATTTAACATACACAATTTATTCTTCAGGGGCAGCAGGCACTGCATTTGTTGACGAAGTACCAAAATACAAAGATGTTAGCCAGCTACAACTTCTGCATTAGCAGCAGTTCTTGTTAATGTGGAATTATTCAGATGACCTTTACTTCTGTAGATGTTGTGCAAATTGACTTAACATATGTTATCAGGTGGTTAATGTTTCTTATGCTGTCATAAATACTTTTTTATTTAAACTGTGCTATACATGGCTGGATCTTATGGTCAAATGTTAGTGATCTTTATACAATTTTGTGTAGTTTATCCAAAGCTATCAGTTAAGTACCTGTAATTTATTCCTTCATAACAATAAGGGATATACACAGTCAAAATGTGTCTATAACTACTGGTGGAGGCAATGGGGGGAGAGTGTCTCTGTGGATGAAAGTACCTTATACTCTTATCATTTATTCAGTTTTAAACAGTCTTTAATCTGGCCTTACAGGTCTTGTGTGTGTGTGTGTGTGTGCTTGCGTGCGTGTGTGTGTGTGTGTGTGTGTGTGTGTGTGTGTGTGTGTGTGTGTGTGTGCGCACGTGTGTATTAGTTAAGTTGGAATACTTGGGTACTGTGTGTTTGTGTGAAACTAATTTGAAATATGACATATGTCTATTATTATTATTATTATTAATGTCTGACACAGACATCTGAGATGGCTGCAGTTAACAATGTAGCTATAATTGCTGGGTTTGGGAGATATTTTTGGATGCAAATGTTCAAATAATGATGCATTTTCAATGAATGTGAGTATAAAGGGTAGAGAACTTTACTGTTGCTCATGCTAAGTATGTTTTCAGTGTGAGACCATTTTGTTTAGTAAATATTCTTCAGTGTTTGTGCTATAAAATCTGAAATAAAGGTGTTAAATGAAAGCTCTGTAATCATTGTAAAAGTACAGAAGAAAATTGTATGCACACTGAGAGATTTGAACAGTGTTTTTGTTAACTGGGGAGAGAACTCCAAGTAATGGCCACTGGAATGGTTGTGGGGGAGGGGGCCCTGGTCCATTACCCTGCCTAGGGCTCCATTTGACCATGAGCTGGCTCTGCTTAAAGGTAAAGCTTGCTGAGTGGTCAAATGAGATATTTATTCAGTAATCCATAACTGGGTATAGGCAATGGAGGATTTATCCACAGGTGACATGGTTAGATAAATCCATCTGTGGCTTAATACTGAGATACCCAAACACAGATGTGGGTTATTGCAATTATGCAATGCCATTATTAAAAAAAATAAATGTTTAAATAATGGCATTGTGTCTGCTGAACATCCTCCTTCTGTCTCTTTTTGCCATCCTGTTGCTAGGGACGGCTTCCTACTGCACTGCGAATGAGTGGGACATGCACAGTATAATTCTTGTGTAAAACATTATGGTGAATGGAGTTGTTATCTCTTTTTTCATTAAAAGACTTAGGAGTGCACATGTGCCCTATATTAATGCAAGAATGCTTATGTACTTTTGAGTTACTGGGATGACTCTAGAGGATTTTTTATTTTTATTTTTCTCTTTGCATATTCCTCTTGGTTTTGTGGAGAGAAGAAATATGTCTTAATCCCTGTTTATACCCACGTTTGTTTTCTGCACTTAGCGAAGAACATTGTAGCTGTATATTTTTAATATCTGCAGCCACTTGGACATATTAATATAGATAAAGCTGGATTTACAATGGGCAAGCTGATTGCTTTGTCCAATCAGTATGCATGTTTTTGGATATTAATATGTTTTTATTGTATTATAAAGTATGTTACATTTCACAGATAATTAGACCCGAAAATAGATATTTTATATCCAGTAATTAAACAGGCAACAATGAATAAAATTATATACTAATAAGGAATAATAAAATTAGGTTCAGGCAGTTTTAGATACTGAATATAGGATCCATATAGATTCTTCAGTGCAGATTACATTGAGAACTGATCTACCAAAACAGAAACGGTAAAAGCAAAAGAGTTTAATCAAACTTAACATAACCTTTAAAACAAAGCGACAGCACCTAAAACATTGTATTTTTTGGAGGGAGGCAAACTGTACTGCATCACCCACGCTACCTGCTGATTATATATAATATATATCCACTCTAAGGTCACACAATAGTGAAATAATATAGAAATGATCGCACCTTGCTGACTGCTGGTCTCAGCACGAATATACACCACATGGATATAATCAGTGTGAAGTGAAAGGAACACATCCATTCACCTAGAGAGATAAAGCACATGACCCTGCACTTACCTGAATACTTTACACCATTTGACAAAATAATTTCCAAAGTAATGCTGCAATGCGACTTTTAAGTGAAGAAGGATTTATGTAATCAGTATAACCCTAAATATACACCTTTAAATGCTAATGAGATATCTACAGTGATTAAAATGTCACGTACTAATGAACTAAAGACAGAGTCTGCAATGTAGGCCTCCTGAAGTTTAAACTACATCTTGGCGCTAAATGTTATTTATTAAGCCTCCTGACATCATGTTGTTTCAGAACTGTGAAACAACTGCTAGAACTGAAAGAAAGAATCTGTACAAGTTGAAAATACATTTGCTTTCGTAAAACTTGTGGTTGGAATGACAGAAATATAATTCACAGCAGAAATATAGAAGAACTTTACTGAGAAGGATTTCTTTCATTCTAGTCAAAATCTTGAAACTTTGACTCCAGAAATTTAATTTATTGCTCATGCAGTATACAGTATTGCTGAGACAGAAGGCGTAAAGTTATTTAACTCGTCTTCTTTTCTTGGTTTGGAAAAATGGAAGATATCAGCTTTTAGAAAAAAAAATCAGTAATTACTGTTAGCAAGATAGAATGTGTCATTTATTAGACATTTGTTTTTTACAAGTGGAAAGGATCCTACAGAGACAGTAGGCACGTGTTCTTGACAAGACGAATTGAGTCAAAGGCTTTGGGTTGGGTGAGCTGCATAATTATCTAATAAGAGATAGAATAATTTGTGGTATAAGAAAGGATGAAATAAGGGTCGGGCTACTAAGAAAAACAGAACTAACTTTGTCAAAAGCAGTAGAGACATAATAAAATAAAAAAATAAATAGACATAAATGCAGAGCATAGTGTAAAAGTAATGGATATGAAAAAAAAACAAAACCACAAGACAACATAGCCTAACAAAGAATGGCTCTAAGATGGAGGCCAGAACAATATTACATCCTTGATATTTGGGCTTAAAGTGAATATGACTAACAGCATGATAGGAAACCTTCCCATCTCTTAAGTATGCTTGCAGAATCTGAACTAGAAAAGGATATTTTTTCTAAAATCCATAAAAGTAAAATCAAGTATTTTCAAAATGATTTGTGTATTGCTAAACAGAAATATGAAGATAAACTGTTGGTCCTTTAGAAGTGACATGACATGATACTGTCAAGTCTGAAAATGCATTAAGGACAGTGAGCAGAGCTGGTTGTTGGAAAGAAATACTGCAGTGTGTAATATCTTGCTAGAAGATACTTTTAAAGCTTTGGGTCTGTTTGGTACTGGTAAGAAAACCATGTACACAATGTTATACTATTTTGGCAAACTGATGGGACCACTAGGTTAAAAACTGCTGACATGTAAATACAAGAATCACATTAGTAATTGATACAGAATCATATTAATATTAATTTACTTTTTCTCCCCTGTTGCCTGACATCCATCAACCCTTCTTAACAATTGGCTCATTTATTCTGTTTTACTGTAGGAGAGGTGCAACCAATAGGGGTTTTCATTAAGGCAGCCATCTAGTGTTTAGCCTTAACTTTACTGCACAACCTCAGTAACGTACTCCAGGGTTGGATCTGCAATGCATGTCAACAGGGTACACCACTCATTTCTGAAAGGCATGTAAACTCTTAAAGACTGCCTTACATGCCAAGAGCTAGTATTCCTATGTGGTCTCCAGTCCCCATCAGGGATTTCACCATTGGACCGTGTACTAAATAGGCACACTGCATACTCCTCTCAAGAGAGATGACCTGGCATTACCAACTTACTCTCCTTTTATCTGCCAGCTCCAGCAGACACTCAACTAACTCACTAGTTGAACTCAGGTAACCTGACTCATAGTCTGGACTTTTATCATTCTACTTCAGTAAAACTGTCAGAGAAGAATCATTTTTTAAAACATTTATACTTAAAGAATGAAATATTTATAATATTTTGAATCATGTGTCTTGGAGAAGCTAAGAACAGTAACAACTCTTACTCTAAACGCAAAGATGAAATATGTAGAAACTCAATTAACGAGTCACCAAAAACTCTTTAGGTGTAGTGCATTGTAAGAACACCCTGCATGATGATTGTGATTTACATACTGGCTTAGGAAGCTTGTCAAGACTGGCTAATACAGATTAAGCCTGATACGGTGCAAGTGACCCATGGTCTCAGACAGGTTCCTGTAGTTTTCAGAAGTAAAGTTGAATATGAGATAAAAAAATGAAAAACTTCAGTAAAAAGCAATCAGAGCCAGAAGAACAGGCAAATGTCATGGTCACTGTTGTAAACAAAGATACAATTTATATTTTGTTGATCTATAAGATATAAATGCTGATTAAAAAAGAGCATTCTCTGTTGTATACAGGTGACAAAGCAATCTTAAGAATGCCAAATGCTTTGTTTTTCTCAATGCTAAGTGCAAATTAGCTTTTGGTCAATACAGTTAGGCAACAGAAGCTCCAATCTATTTAAATTTAATACACCATGTGGAAGGTACAAGTTCCTTAGACTTCTATTTGGTAATTTGTCAGGGACACGTGTTCTAGAAAACTGTTAGAGCAAGATGTAGCATGGGATTGGAACAATGAGCAAGAAAAGAGTTTTAAAATTCTTAAAAAGCTAGCTACCACTGTTCCAGCATTTAAAAACTATAATGCGAATAAATAGGTTATTTTGTAAGTAAATGCTACTCAGAATGGTACAGAAGATGTGATCCTACAAGAGATAGTCTTTTGAATAAATTACATTTACAAATGAACAAAACAGGTATGCTCAGAGAGAAGAACTATTAGCAATGGTATATAAAATGTGAGAAATTCCACGATTATGTCTACAGTAAATAAGTTCAAGTGAAAACAGATCACAAACCTTGCAAAGTATATTGAGAAAGTCCATGCCTGAGATTTCAGAGTATATTACTTAATCCACAGAAGTATGAACTGTAAGTGAAAGAGAAACCAGGCAAAAAACTCCACATAGCAGGTCTGTTGAATAGGGCATAGGTTCATAGGTTCATACTAGGCTATCTGCCCTGGGACAATTATAAGCCTAGCCCGATTCTGTATGGCTTACACCACCCCTTGATTTGAGTATACTGTGCCCTTTTTAAGGTTTAGTTTACTGTGCCTCTGTCTAATAGTGACACGGGAGTAATCCCTGGGACAAACCTACGATCCCCCATCCACTTATTGAGATTCTTCTTGAAGAGATTCAGTGAGGTGCTCTACCTCACATGAACTGGAATTCTATTCCAGAGTGAAGGGAGCCTCTGGGTTATGAACCTGTCCCTCCAGCAAGTTCTATTTATTTCTGTGCTGAGGTTCAAGTCCCTCGAGCATGTGGCTCTAAGGGATTTAGATTTACTGAGGTGGAGCATGTCCATTAATTCTGGATTTGACATAGCTTTGTATGTCAGGCATAGATCGCCTCAAAGTAGGCGGTATGCAACTGAGTAGAGCTGGAGTTTTTTTAACCGAGCAGCATATTTATCAAATAAGCAGGCAGAACTGGTAAAAAAAAATACTAGGGATTATTTGGGTAATACTGCAATTGCCAGTGGCAGAGGAGAAAGTAAAATAGTTTCTGAAGAAATTCAACTTCTAAACAATGTTTGAATCAAAGGGTAGACTGAGCAAACTGTTATCTGTAGGAAATAAATTCATCTTTATTTTTCTTTTGATGATGAAATAAGCTGTTTTTAATGCTTGCTGTTCAATGCTGTCAAAATAATAATTCCCAATCAAATGAAAAAAATGAGAGTCACATCTGAGATAGTAAAAGACAAAGAGGGAGCAAGAGATATGATACTTTGGCCAAGAATTTCAACTCAAAAAAGATCAAGTAGTCAGAGATTTGTCATTCCTGTCAGTTTTATTATTTCAAGGAATTTGAAAATATAATCCACACAGTGAAATACCAAATGTGACAAATACAGCTGCAGCATGATTACTACATCAGTGAGTCTACATTTGTGAGAAAGGAGATACCTAATATGCTTGTATCTGATAAAGTCTGACAATATAGGAGTCAGGAATTCAGATTTGTATGTGGATATGAATTCAGACTTATAACATCTAGTCCGCACTATTCTCTGTCTAGTGGAGATGTGAGCAGAACTATCCACCTAGTAAATAATGTCATAGGAAAAAGCTAAAGATTGAAATTGTGAAATTCTAAAATAAAGGAATACTTAACTACAAGGACTTAATATCTCATCAGTTCAAACTGTGATGGGTGGAAGGTTGAAAAACAGGTTACATATGTCTGTTAAGCAGCTGATGTCAGAAAATAAACACAAAGTAAAGGAAATGCTGAGAAGAAATCAGTAGAGACAAAAATACTACTATGATAGAAACTGCAGAAGGCTATCAGACATATAGATCACAGGCAAAAATAGGAACAAAGAAGCCATAGGAATTTTGCGGGCTAAACCCATTGTTAAAGCAGGTGAACCAAGACTGAATACTGTTCACAGGGAAGAAAGTAAGCTGTATAAAATAAATTGCTGACATTTTTACAAGACAGATATGTCATAATTATAGTTCCAAACCAAGAACTGCTGCATTCAGTCCTGTCATAGGTTCATAGGTAGGTACTAGGCTATCGGCTCAAGGGCCTACGTAAGCCTAGCCAACAAGGTTCCCTGGCTTACACCACCCAAGAATGTTATTTTCTTGTGCCACTGTCGAGCAGAGACAAAGAAGTGATCCCTGGAGTGTATTTCCCATTTCCCATCCACTCATCAAGATTTTTCTTGAAGAGTGCTAATGAAGAACTTTGCTTGACGCAGATGGGTAGCCTGTTCCAGAGTATGGGAAGACTCTGGGACAGGAATCTATCCCTCCAGCATGTCCTGTTTATTGTGGTGACAAGGTTTAGGTCCCTAGGGCGTGTAGCTCGGAGGGATTGGGATTTCTTTAGGTGTAGCATGTCCAACAGTTCTGGGTTTGACATAGCTTTATATGTTAGGCAGAGATCACCTCGGAGTAGGCGATATGCTACGAAGTAAAGCTGGAGGTTTTTGAGACAGTATATGTAGGGCATCTGTTTGAAGCCAGTAATCCTCTTTGCGAGATACTTCTATGGTCTTTCCAGCTGCTGCAGATGTCTTGTGAGGTACATTCCAAAAGGGGCGTTGTACTCTATAATGGGTCTAATGAGTGTCGAGTAGAGGGGAACAATGACCTCTTTTTTCCTGGATGAGAACCCTTTTATGATGAGATGTGCCACGTAGAAGGACTTCCTGACTACAGTGGCGATGTGACTATCAAAGGACAGACTATTGTCCACCTGGGTCCCAAGGTCTCTTATCACACATTCGGTGTTAAGTAGACTGCTGTCTATGTAGTAGTTCATGGGTACAGAGTTTTTACCAAAGGGGATGACAATGCACTTTTTGGCATTGAGCTTGAGGCCATGGCTCTGACACCAGGCATCTGTCTCAGCATGGCCCATCTGTAGGATTTCCACATCATTTGGGGACTCGACTATGGCTCCTAGTTTGCAGTCATCTGTGAACTTTGTTAGCCAGAGGCCTTCTGTGATAGCCTGTACTTCAGAGAAGTAGATACCAAACAGGAGAGGTCCCAGGACTGAACCCTGTAGTACTCCACTTGTCACTGGTTTGAGGTCAGATTTGGAGTGTGCAACTTTTACAGTGTGGGTCCTGTCAGTGAGGCAGTTGGCAACCCATCTTGTGATGTAGGGATTTATACCTAGTTTAGTGAGTTTAGCTATAATTCCAGAATGGGGGAATGGTGTAAAAATAGGCTGTGTGAACAACCTTAACTCATCTACGGCTTTGGTGACTGCCTCAAAGAAGTCAATCAGGTTCAAGAGGCATGATCTGCCTTTCACAAACCCAAACTGGGTGGGATCCAGAGTTTGGAGGTTACCAATGTCTTTGTTTATGAGTTCCATGATGATACGTTCCATGGCCTTGCAGACCAGGCTCGTCAGGCTAATAGAGCCCTGGGATCAGTGGTGGCTCCCCCTTTGTGGAGTGGGATAACTGTTGCTGTACACCATTCAATGGGCACAAAGCCTGATGTGTGGCTATTATTGAACATGGTGCTTAGGTGGGGAGCCAGTTTGTTCTGAAGTTCGTGTAAAACGCAGCCTGTGATGTTGTCCAGTCCCATGGATGCTGTGTTATTGACTTAAAAGAGTGCAACATTTACCTGTGTAGTTGTGATTACAGGGACTCTGCATTCTTCCTGTATAGGTATGGGCCCTACAGGGGGTGAGGGGGAGTAAAGTTAGCACTGAACCTATCTGCCAGGATGTTGGCAATATCAGTTGGTTCTGTAATTTTTGTGCCATTGTGCTGTAACTCAGAGCAGATCTGGGTGCTGCCATTGAGATTCTTGACATAGCTATAGAATGCTTTGTGGTTGTCCTTAGAATCAGTGACAATTTTGTTTTCGTATCTAGCTTTGGAGGATCTTATAAGGGATCTCAGCTTCTTACTGAGGCTGACCAGGAAGCTCCTCCACTCATGGGATTTTACTCTCTTTTGCAACAATTTCTTCCTTCTGTTGTACAGTTTGTTTATGGCAGGGGACCACCAGATTGGCTTCCTTTTTTTGGAGGATAGTGTCTTAGTTCTGTTTGGGATAGCACGATCCATGCACTCATGTAAGTGCTTATAGAGTGCATTTGTGTAGGATTCAGCAGTTGTAACTGTATTGTCCGTCTGCATGGGTGTCATGAAGTTCACCACTTCTGTCTTAAGAAGCATGAAGTTGGCTTTGGAGAAATTTTTTACCATGGTTTCCTTAATGGGGGGTGGGGGCAGGATGTGGATATCAAGGGTGATTAGCTTATGGTTGGATCGGACCAATGAGGAGTTGACTTCAGGTGTGGAACACCGGTCAATCAAGTTGATAATGACTAGGTCTAGGATATTGTTTCCTCTAGTGGGGGTATGGATAAGTTGATCCAGGGCACTGGAGTTTATGAATACCAGAAAGCGTTGTGTGAAGGAGTTGATACACAAGTAGTTTTCCCAGTTAATGGTGGGGTAGTTGAAATCGCCCATTATTAGGGTGTTTGGTTGAACCCTAATATTTTCCAGTACATCAAGAAAAGAGGAGTGGAAATCCTGGGGCATGGTGGGGGATCTGTAGCAAGCTACAATTTGGATTGCAGTTTTGCCCTAAGTTAGTTGCACTTGGATAACCTTGGATGTATTATGCTGAGCAAATAGCCTGGAGGTGTGGATATCCTTAATGAATATGGACACACCTGCGCCTTTGGTGTTCCGGTCCAGGTTACATGGCCGAAAAGTGTTGTATGAGTTATAGCCTGGTAGTGCAGGAGTGCTCTCTGGAGCCTTAAACCAAGTCTCAGTCACTGCACAGATATCAATGTTCTCCATTTTAAGGAGTGCCTCGAGTGAGTGCATTTTGAGATTTAGACTTCTAGCATTGAGTAGCATTACCCTCAGTTTTTGCTTGCCTGTTCCTGTTACGGTGGTGAATTTGTCATTTGAACCCTGCCTAAAAAAGGCACTATAGGGCACTATATGTCATGAGAAAATAGAGACTGTGAAAATTGTGCTGATCAAGAGTTCAAGAGAGATACTGCTGAAATCATGTCTTCAAAAGAAGCTGGAATAGATGTGGTAGACGACTAGAGAAACCAGATAGTTATACATAAGTTTGAGTTAAAAAGATGTTAAATACTGAAGTTGCATTATTAAAAATGTCTTTGACTTGTGCAAAGTGCTATTTACTTGTAATTAGTCCCCATAAAATACCTAATATTCTGCTAATGTTAAGTTATACTAAACAATGTATCATAATGTATGCTTCTAATGTATTTAATTATACGTATTTTAGTTCTAAAAAAAGAGGGGTTGAGAGAATATACATTATTATTATTCCTGAAGCCATTCTGTGGTTCAAGGACTTCCTTGCCAACAGATCCTGTAATGTAAGGGTAGGTACCCCCCTTTCTGACTCCACCTACATATACTGAGGTATTCATCAGGGTTCTGTTCTTGCTCTAGTACTGTTCCCCATTGTTATAAATAAAACTTCTTCCTCTGGACTGACTCTACCTATATCTCCTATTATGTGCTATTGCCATGGTCACCTGTAGAGCTAATTCCTTCCATCAAGCCAATGAAACACAACTTCAGAAAGATCTTGTGTTCAGGCACATGTGCAGAAAAGCAGAAGATAAGATACTGAAGAAAATTTGGGGCAAATAGGAAGAAGACAAGGTGAAACAAGGGCACACAACAAAGAGATGAATGGATTGTGTGAGAAAAGACCTATGATTGTCAAGCGTGACCAATGAAGAAGCTAGAAGAGAGCCACTGAACTGAGAAGGATGGCAATAGTTGATGCAACAACCCAACCCCATGTAAAAAATGGAAACCAGGGGGTCAATGATGATTCAAATGTAAAAGTCCTTTATTATTTCAGCTTTCTTTATTTTTTCCTGTAGGCGTTATATAAGTGTCTAGTGATCACTAGAATGGATTATATTTTTTTCTTTCTGAAATGCAGGCCTTCAGCCTTTCTAACAGTCATGACATCTACACCAGTTTCCCTTTGCAGCAATAAAATTGCCTAGCAAATAACACCTTACTGATTAACTGTGTACTCACCAACATGGACAAAGGGAACCTTACTGGTGCAATATTTATTGATCTTACTAGAGCCTTTGATATGATTGACCACTCTTTATTGCTCACACACCTAACAGATATAAGTATTCATCCTGAAGTCACTCTTTGGTTCAAGGACTTCCTGGCCAACAGATCCTTTATTGTAAAGATAGGTATCTCCCTTTCTGAGTCCACCTACACATACCCAAGTGCTCCTGAAGGTTTTACATTTGCTCCACTACTATTCTGCATTGTTATAGATAAACTTGCTTTGGACCTTCTTTGCCTACAACTCCTATTATCTGCTGTTGGTGTGGTAACTTATAGAGCCAATCCATCCCATCAAGCCATTCGCACTCAACTTCAGGAAGATATTCTGGTTCTAAACAGGTGGCTTCTGTAGAAAAAAAAAGACTTCTTCTAAACCCTATGAAAGCCAAACATATACTCTTTGGTACTAAGAAAAGACTTTCTACTGACCCTTCCTCTCTGAACATCTTTGTTCTCAATAACTCTCTTATTGAACCTACTAGCTCTTTTAGATAACTAGGAATCTAGCTAGACTAGTCTCTTAACTATCAGAAACATATTCAAGAACTAAGATCCAAAATCAATTACCCCTTTTTCTTGGACAAGAAAATATCACATTACCAGTCAACTCCTGCCAGAGCAGCAGAAGGTGAAGGAGTCCTACTTGCTCAACTCAAATATAGCCACCTTTATTTGTCACCTCTTCAAGCAAGAATACAACTGCCCTGCAGAACTTATTGAAATAAAATTTTCCATTTCATTACAAATTTTTGACAGAATGAAAACCACTGCCTTACTTTTGCCGAAGCAAAATGGCTTCATGTAAGAGGCAGAGCCAGCCTACTACATGGTTCCCTACTTTTCAGACTTCTCCATCAAAATAGCCAATCTCTCCTCTCAGTGAAACTCATTGCAGCCAGACCAGCCTAAAGCTTCAGAAGCCAACTAATCGGTGGGCTTCAAGCCAAAACAATGCCACAAAATTGCATTGTGCATAGTTTTTCTGTTCTTGTTCCTAAACTATGGTAACCTTTCCCGTATGGCTACACAAGCTGACTGAAGTTCAGGTCAGAATTCAAACAGTTCCTGATTGATTGGTGCAAATGCAGATGCCAGGAAACTGGGAGCATTACTTAAATATAAATGTTTCCTATAAGTTACCACCTCTGTCTTTCTGATTATGTATTATGCTATACTGTTTCAGTGAAGTTTATGCCTTAATAACTCTTTACAGCACTGTTTCCCTTTCTGGCATGTGTTGTCAGATATCGGTAGCACCATCCTGTAAAGCCCTGTGAAACACGTAAGCATTAATCTTTTTCTTTACTTCATCTTCTTTATACATCATTTAGTTTTCTTTTGCATTTATGCCTCTGTGTGATTAGTCACATATTTGCTCTATTATGCTTCTTCTGATATTAGTTTGTTACTTTTTGTTGTGATAATATCTGTTCTATCATGTTTCCACTGATATTTGTTGTTTTTCATTGTTATAATGTTATTACAACCCTGGATGACTTGCAGACTCATCATTCTGTGATCAGTGCACTACTCCGGTAATGAAAATATACATAAAACAAATAAAATAAGATTTATCGAGGTTCCTCAAAAATGTGTATAGATGTAAAAAGCAAGCCTTTTTTCCTTCACTATAAGTAGCACTTTGGTCTTACAAACTTCTTAGATTGAAATGCGTAATAGTTGGAATAACTATCAAAAAAGTCACTGTCTACAACTTTCTCACTGGATGTAGAACAAAAAACTAAGCAGAATTAACAACTTAGCACTGTGCTGATTAAAGGACCTGAATTCACCTCTTTACTGAACCTGAGTAGCACGTTTAGCAGTGATAAAAATGAGTGCAGCAACATTAACAGAAATATCTTAATATATATCGCAATAAATATTTCATTACCCATTCAATATTCATACTTTGAGGTGGCAAGGTACTGAATTTAAAGCTGTACTATGCCTCATTTTTACAGAGGGCTTGAGTGACATCTGTGACTTTGTAAACATGATTTATCCTAAATGAAACCAAGAACTGTAAAGACCATGTGCAAACTAAAAAAGTGAAACATGGCATCTGCATTCATTATGTTTTCACTTTTCTGGTGGTTAGTGCCTGCTCTAGTCCAAATTTCAAATAAAATAATTTTAGGTGAAAGTAGCACTTTAAAAATGTGTTTCTCGGGGGGGGGGGGGGGGGCATGGCCAAGATGGGCTCTGAATAGCAGCAATTCTCTTCAGCTCTGTCAGCTTAGAATTTGTATGACAGGATTTTTATAGTAAATCTTATTAGAGGAACTTACAGTCTTCAGTAATAAATTCCTCTCATCTAGTTCTACGAATACATATAAAAATTCTGAAGAAATTTTGACTTTTTTCTGTCAAGAATACTTTGGATACTTTATCTATCTTCACTGACAACAGAATGGCTACATCAAAAGCAGTACACCAAGAATCTTCTCTAAAGAAGGACTTACATTCTTTACTCATTACTGTACAAGAACTATCTACCAAAATAGATAAAATTGATTTAAAGATTGATATCTTTAAACAAGACTGCACTAAACAAACGGAAAATATACACGAAGATCTGCAGTTACAAAAATCTCAAATTTCAGGTATTGAATTAGCACTAAATGACATTGACAGTAGAGTACATAAAGATGAGAATAATATAGACTTTCTAATAAAGCAAAATACATACCTACAATCCAAAGTGGATGATTTAGAAAACCGGTCTCAAAGGAACAACATTAGAATATTTGGCTTACCAGAAAACATAGAGGGAAACAATCTGTCAAAGTTCCTGACAATGTGGATCCAAGAAGTGCTAGACCTACCAGAAGCCTTGTCATATGGTACTGAAAGGGCGCACAGATCTTTTGCTTCATCTAAAATAAGTAAGAATAACTCTCCTAAATCTGTAATTGTAAAATTCTTATTTTCATATGACAAAGAACTAGTGCTAAAAACAGCCTGGGCAAAAGCTCCTATTAAATTAAATGACAACATCATTCATTTTGATAATGATTACTCTTCAACAGTAATAGCAAAAAGAAAACTTTTCCTACCTTTAATCAAAGAACTCAAAAAGGCACAAATAAAAACTCATCTTTTATTCCCAGCCAGATTAATTTTTTTTCTACAGGATGGTATCAAAACTTTTGACGATTTAGACACAGCCCTTAATTTTGTTAACTCTAACAAAATAATTGAAAAGCTAGAAGATATGGAATGGGCAAGTGCAAGTCTTAAAAGATTAGCTGAAAATGACAACTGGAAGTCAGTCGAAAAAAAAAGAAGCTAAAGTAATAAGGATTTGCACCAGTAATATGAAATTTTAAATCTAAACATAAGACTTTAAAGTAAATTCAGGGTTGCAATCACATGTAAGTATAACATTCTCTTCTCCCTTTTTTCTTTTTTTACTTTACTAAATATGTATGTGTGTTCATGTACTACATCCTGTTAGCATACATATGGTTATGTATTTTGAATGTGTTTAAAAAATTTAATAAGAATACTATTGAAAATCTTCATCTGGTTTAAATGAAAGACAAGGGGAAATGAAAGCTGTTCGTATGATCTTGTGTGAAATAGAAAGATCTGATTGTGAACGTTAATGTAATTACGAACAGTGTTAAGCTTTCAGGGCTAGGATGTATGTAGAAAGCAATCTGAATCTAATGTAATACTAATATCTATGCAAGATTAATGGGACTGCTTCTGTTTAATAATTATTACTTTAGCGATTGAACATACAATACGCGAATAGTCATTAAATGATGCATCTACATTTTAACATCTTGTTGATAACCCCTGAGAGACTCGTGCACTTTCCAGCTTTTTTTTTTTTTTGTTTCACATACCAGTTTTGACAGTTGTTCCACGCGGACTCAAGAGACTAAAAAAAAAAAAAAGAATTCAAGCATTATTTGTTCCAGCTTTACTCAGAACAGCTTTGAAATCCAGCTCGAGAGGTTCCGTTCATTATAGGAAGAAGAAACATCCTGATGTCATCATCCTTGACTGTGCGACACATTTTTTATGAACTTTAACCTTATGGGATAGTCGCACTGTCTTTTTAGAATGTTGAACCGCGGTTTCACCGCAAATAAGTATATAAACACAAATAAACAGTTTAAACACTTTCATACATATAAACACATACATAAAACATATTAATACACAATAATCTTCATTTTGTAATCCCCTATCTCCATTTGTAACTATAGTTAATATAAAAATTACACTATATCAGATAACTTTATATACAGTGCTAAAGCATACTAAATAACATAAATACTGTCAAAGGAAAAACTTCAAAGACCAATACACGTAAGGTTCAGGTTAAGGCACTTTAATTCTTGCAGCAAGGAGACAAAAACATGCATGCAAAAATACAGAGTTTGTCTAACTAAAATCAGGAAGTGAAGCCATTCTTATACTATTCTTACAAGACATTGCCTACTGAAGCTGACATAGTAAATCACAAGTTTACAATATTGTTTTTCACAGCAGATGTTGCTCATGATTTTCTGCTGACATGACATAACATTTCTAGATTCATGAGAAAACTTTTGAAAAATAACATGGCCTTGGAGACCAGCAGCTAGTTGTAATTATTTCTACAGTGCTGTGTTACATTTCAAAGTACTCTACTCATTTGAGCACAAAGCAATCACAGATTATAGTTCATATTCTTCAAGCGGTCTTTGTTCTACTTTATCTATCCTTCCTGCAGCTGTGTATGTTCTCATAACATAGACAGGGCTAATTGTCTAGGTTTAATAACATTATAGAAAGCAGTATTGTCCTCTTCTTTATTTTCCTAACTTAGCAGAAAATAAAAACAAGATTTTAGCTGCGCTGACAAAATACAAGGTCAGAAAGCATTTGCCATTAGTATGGATTTGTTCAGCATAAAGCAGAATAAATGTATTAACCCTTTTGGGCTTCTAAAAAAGCACTAATGCACACATATTAATACATATTTTTCTAACAAATACATACTATGAAACATTCATTGATTGTTAATGTATTTCATATAAACTTCACATATACAAAATTACTTAATGTCATATAAGAAATAGAAATGCCAGCATATGTTTATGACAACCCTATCTGTAATTCTATGATTGTTAAACAGTTTATGAATAGTTTTAATTATGTTTCCTGTCTGTTGTAATTGCTTAATAATAATTGAACTTCAAGCACAGATATAGTAATTGGATATATTATATTAAATGTAATAGTAATTTAATGAATAGTTTAAAAGGGAAAGGGCGATAGAGGGAAGGAAACAGTGAAGAATATATACTTTTTTTCTCTTTCTTACAGACAATAACTCTTTTTGACAGTAGCTGAGTTATTGTTGCTATTTGTTAGGAGGATAATTTGAGTGGTATATGCTACTCGAATTAGGAATATATAACTCCAGGAAGGGTTTTGGTAGACTTGTTATATTGATGTTTTGTTACATTGTTAAGTTATTTTTTTTATGACATTCACAATAGCAACATATTTTGAGACTCTTCAATATGTCTATGATTTGATAAGTATGCTTTCTAGCATTAGTGCTTACCAAAGAGGAATACAAGTGATTTACCTTGTATATATTTATACCACACAATATAAATGTTTCTTTTAAAGGGTATTTCAATAAATATTAATGGTCTAAATAATCCTTGCAAGGGAGGAAGCTTGCTCAAATATCTTAAAATACATAAATCACATCTTGTCTTTTTACAAGAAACACATCTAATATCCACAGATATTGATAAGTTAAATACCAGATATTATTCAATCTTAACAAGTTCAGAACATAGTGAAAAGAAAAGAGGAATAGCTATTTTATGGAATAAAACACTCCCCATGCCTAAACTACTAGAAATATACAAAGATAACAAAGGTATGTTTTGCTCAGTCACAATAGAACTAAATAAAAAATATATATACTTTAATAAACATATATTGGATTCTAGGTATTGGTTCAAACACTGTCAAATTGCATTTAAATAAAATAGTCTTGCTAAAGGTAATTTAATTATAGCAGGTGATTGTAATTGTATATTAAGTGATGTAGATACTAACTCCTCAGCAAAAAGAAAAATTCCAACTTCAGCTAAATTACTATTGGACTTTATGCAATCATTTATTTTAAAAGATATAAATAACTTTGCAGATGTAGATTCACTTCCATTCACTCACTATTCCCATAGACATAAAATAAACTCCAGAATAGATAGAATTCTAATATCAAAAGAATTAACAGATGATTTAATTAAAGTAAAGGTTATTTCATGCCCCTTATCTGATCACAACTCAATAACTTTTGAACTACTAATCAAAACAAATCACACTGTTATGATTAAAAGAATACCAGCATTCATAACTAATTTGAAAGAATTTAAAGAATTTTTACTGTTAAAGATACAAGACTTTGTCACATTAAATAATACTAATAATATTTCAGAAATATATATTTGGGATGCCTTAAAAACATTCTTATATGGGAGAATTCTCTTGTGGTATAATAATAAAAGGAAATCCTGGGACAAAGAATTATTAGATCTACAATGTAAATTAGACAAGCTAAAACTTAATTTAGATAGTAATACTGATAGACAAAACAAAGAGAAAGAAATAAGTAAACTAAATACAAAATACATGGAGATCTTAAACCATAAAACAAAAATCAGAATAGAGAAATTTAAATTTATAACCTTCTCAACGAACCCTAGATATTTAAATATCTTGGCAAATAAAATGAAAAGACTTAATAAATTTAATCATATTAAGGAGATCTATTCCCAAAAAAAGAAGAAACTTGTGTCTAATATACACAATATTTTACTGGAATTCAAAGAATTCTTTCATAAGATAAATCAGAACTCCCAGATAACGGATTCAAAAGATTTGATTAAGACATTTATAACAAAGTATACTAAATATAGATTATCAAGAGATCAAACTAATAATATAGATAAACCTATTTCTTTACAAGATATACAAAACCAGATAACAAAACTTAAATTACACAAAGCCCCTGGGAATGATGGCATTATCCCAGAATTATATAAATTATTACCTAAATCTGCTTTAAATATTCTGCATAAAGTATTTAATATTTCCCAAAGCAGCACATTCATACCCCCTTCTTGGAAATATACCTTTATCTCACCAATAATAAAATCAAACCGAGATCTTACTAAGTGTTCTTCATACAGACCAATCTCTTTATTAAACATAGATTATAAAATATTTATGTCCATATACGCTAAGAGAGTAAAACATTTTTTGCCATCACTAGTAAATGATGATCAAACAGGTTTTATTGTAAATAGAACTATTTATGACAATATAAGAAGAACAATAACTTTGATAGATTCAGGAAAAACCTCTAATAAAACTTTAACTTTAATAGGTTTAAATATAAATTGTGCCTTTGATTCGGTTAATTGGGACTATTTATTTATTTTGCTAGACGAGTTGAATTTCTTAGATAAGTTTATAAATCTTATAACAAACTTATATAAAGGGAGTCAGGCATATATCAAAATTGGCACTGTCATATCAGAAAACATTCCTATTACAAGAGGGACTAAACAGGGATGCCCTTTATCCCCCCTTTTATTTACATTGATTATGGAACCATGGGCCAATTTTGTAAGAGATGATGAAAACATTGAAGGTTATAGGTTAAATTTAGATATTTCATCTAAAATTCAATTATTTGCTGATGATATTCTGATAACAGTAGGAGAAAACTACAGATCTATTCCTGCCATATTTAAAAATATTAATAAATTCCAAAAAATATCAGGTTTAAGTTTTAATAACAATAAAACTCAGATCATCCCTATTAATCTAAAACAAAACGCAATTCAACAAAAGTATAAAAAACTTATACTTCAAAATAATCAGATAACATATTTAGGAATTGTGATTACCAATAACATAAAAGATATAATTCAATTAAATTTTAATAATTGTTTAAGCAAAATTGAAGATGGAATAATTTAATCTTTTCCATGGATGAAAGGCTTTCTATTATAAAAATGACCATTCTTCCTAAAATGCTTTACATTATTCAATCACTTTCATTAATTCCCTCTAAAATGATAATTAAAAGATTTAATTATTTGTTATTGAAAATTTTATGGTATCCTAATAAATCCAGAATAGCCTTGCAACATCATATAAATGACTGGACAAATGGTGGTATAAGATTTCCTAACTTGGAACTATATTCACTATCCTCGATCATTAACATAATCTCTTTTCTAATTGATAACACATATTCTTCTAAATGGAAACAATATTTAATCTCATTAGCATGGGACTCTTTTAACAAACTA
Source organism: Protopterus annectens (assembly GCF_019279795.1). Lineage (NCBI taxonomy): Eukaryota > Metazoa > Chordata > Ceratodontiformes > Protopteridae > Protopterus > Protopterus annectens. The sequence continues at coordinate 1,265,067,394 of NC_056746.1, forward strand.
AACATTCAAAAAACACTAATGTTAAATAATCCTATTTTGTGGGTATTAAAAGATATCTTTACAGTACATTCATATAAGTTAAATAAATCAAAGTATTCGCTACTCATCCTTAAAACATTTAGGAACTTTATTTTTAAATACACTAATTACAAAACATGGATTTTCCTTCTTTTCCCAATTGCTTTTACTCAAGGAATATTAACCACGACAGATAATACAAAAATGCTATTATTCAAAGAGAAACATCTTGTTTATTGGTCTCAATTAATAGACAAAGATAGGATAAAGTCTGTTGAGGAACTAAAATTTGAATATGACTTTGACTCTAACTCATGGCTTTACATACAGGAATGTAGACAATATATTATAAATAATTTGGATCTAATTCCCCTGTATTTAATATATCCATTACCTAAAATAATTTTATTTATGACTACACTTATTCAAAATATAAACACTGACAAAAACAAATTAGCACACATAAACAAAATACTTAGAAATGGTACAAATTTTCACACTGATAAATATTGGGAATATTTCAATATAATTAATAACTATGCTAAGATCAAGACAAACAAAATATACTAGAATCAGCCTACTAGACTACATCTTCCCTAAAGTGGAAGTTATACACCTGGAAATATACGCATAGGTCATTTATAACACCTCACATTCTAAATAAAATTAATAAGAACATCAATGATTGTTAGAGATGCAAAGAAGTATTGAAAGCTGACTGGTCTCATATGTTCTATGACTGCAGTCTTCTAAAAAAATACTGGGAAGATATAAATAGTTTTCTTCAAGGTTTATTTACAGATAACTTCTTGATTTCTAAATCTTTAATTATATTTAACACTCCAATACATCAAAGTGTTAAAAAAGCCAAATATACAATAATATGGACTCTCTTAGCAGTAGCAAGGAAAATTATACCAATTAATTGGAAATCAGAAACTTCCCCTACGTTTCAAGAATTTAAAAATCTTCTTACTGAAGTTTGCAGTCTGGAACTTTTGACCATTAAATCAAGAACTAATAGAAATATGTCTAGAATTAATATGTGGGAAAATTTATTAAACTTGCTAGAAAATTATTGATTGTATATGAACAAACCAGTAATTTAGTTTGACATTTATGTGAGCGTCATTTGTAAATAGTTATGTTGTTAGTTAGATATAGAATGAGTGTGTTTTTTTAATATTGTTAAAAATGGAATACTTTATGTAATATATTTCTTTATTCAAATTTTAATAAAAATTTTTTTAAAAAAAAAATGTGTTTCTCAGCTGATGTTTTCCCTATTCCTGTTGTGTGGCTGTGTTGTGCAATACTTTGTGTCATATTTTGGTGGTAATGATAGGAGGGGGGGTGGAAGATTTACCTTCTTGACTTCCATCTTAGCATCACACTTATTTAATACCTGCTTTTAGACTGTTGCTCATACCTAAAAAAATCTTTCCATAATTAAAGAGCAGAATAAATAAATAAGTAAATAAACAATTCATTTTCATCAAACAGTCTCACTACCACAACTGCTTAAATGAATGATTAGAATGCCTTCCCGAATTGTGATCCACACTGAATGATTGAATGTCGCTAGTGCATTGCTGGTACTTGGTACTCCATTTTTGCATTGCTGATTGGACTTTCATGTCTATTTTTTACATTGTTTTAACAGTTTGTGCCTGGGGAAGCCATCCCTCTTCGTTCCACCCTAGCTATGGTTCTCCTGCTGCCTCTTGTCCCAAGTGACCTGTCCATTTCCCTTGATAACAAACTACATGTAATATGAAAATGGGAAATGGTTACGTACTTGCCTTTTAAGGATTTTTACACATTATAACCACTAACCATTAAAGGTCTGTAGCAGAATGCACAGTCATATGGTGGGTACTTGTATAACATTAATATCTGATGAATGAAGTAGCACATCTCCATTTCTTCATGAAATATTAGTTATTTTTTCAGTGTCCAGTCTCTGGCTTTGTTTTTTTTTTCCTTTTTGAATTTTAGACAATGTGTCTGACTTCCTGGGCTTAGGTCATCTGACTTCCAGACCCTAGGTCATCTGACTTCCTGGGCTTAGGTCAATAGCAATGATCTATGCTCCCCATTTCATGTCTTTTCCATACTAGGCATGGTGATGTCATAACAACTAAGCAAGTAGTGTAGAGACCCTTCCAAAAACTATATTTTTATTTAAAAAATTTAAATATGAATATTTGTTTGAATGTTTCATATTATTTACAAGATGCAACAGCTGAAGAATGTTATTTACAAATAGTGCAGCAACTTTTTCATCTGTTTTGCACATTGTCTTTAAAGCAATCCCTTCACCACTGTGATTCACATTGAAATATCTGGCAATATGGTACATAGATGAGCCAATTTGGATGTCACACAAGTGTACAGAAATATGAAGCTTTAGCTAGAGTGGAACAAAGGGGGTGGCTGCCCTGGGCCCAGTCTTTTAAAAGTTGTGATCAATGCTGTAGAAGTGCTGATCAGTTGTGCACTGTGACAGCTTTGTTTGATCAATGCTGTAGAAGAAGTGCCAATCCATTGTGCACTGTGACAGCTTTGTATGATCGATGCTGTAGAAGAAGTGCTAATCAGTTGTGCACTGTGACAGCTTTGTATGATCGATGCTGTAGAAGAAGTGCTGATCAGTTCTGCACTGTGACAGCTTTGTGTGATCGATGCTGTAGAAGAAGTGCCGATCCACTGTGCACTGTAACAGCTTTGTATGATTGATGCTGTAGAAGAAGTGCTGATCAATTGTGCACTGTGACAACATTGTGTGATTGATGCTGTAGAAGTGCTGATCGGTTATGCAATGTGACAGTTTTGTATGATCAAAGCTGTAGAAGTGCTGATCAATTGTGGACTGTGACAGCTTTGTGTGATCGATGCTGTAGAAGTGCTGATTGGTTGTGCACTGTGACAGCTTTGAGTGATCGATGCTGTAGAAGAGGGTCTATATTATAACAGCATGCTGTATAATCGACCCCAAAAAAATGAAAGCACAAAATTCTGAACAAATGGAACAGAGATTTTTTTCCCCAGGGAAAAAAATCGCTGGTCCGCAAAAAAAAAAAAAAAAAAAAAACCCACACCCCTACTTAGATATACCAACTCTGAGATCACACCACAGTAGTGGAAACGGCAAAGTCTTGACAAAATGGCCCAGTGATTTTTTTCCCTGGGAAAAAAAATCGCTGTTCCGTATCTTTGGGATTTTGCCGTTTTGACATTTAGCTGTCGATTAAACAGGGTTCACTATATTAAGCATTTGCTTACTTAATAGGGAACCATAGAAGAAGTGCTTATCGGTTGTGCACTGTGACAGCTTTATGTGGTCGATGCTGTAGAAGAAGTGCTGATTGGTTGTGCACTGTGACAACTTTGTGTGGTCGATGCTGTAGAAGAAGTGCTGATCAGTTGTGCACTTCGACAGCTTTTTACTGGATGGGTGAGGAAGTGTGTGGTATAAGTAAATGACTTGGTTACACTGTGTGCATTAAGAGACTGTAGGCTGGAGCAAGTATATCTCTTTGCTATAGTTTCTGAACGTGTTTCAGACAGTGGAAGAGCCAGTATGTAAAAACATAATAGCGCTGTTTTTTTCTTTGACACTGGAGGCTGTTAGGATGTTTTTTTAATTGCCCACTCTGCAAGAATATGTACTGTAATTTTCTTGATTGCTTGTCCTCTGTAATACACATTAGAGGTACAGTGCAGGCCATACATGACCTGGGATGTGTGTCAGCTAAAGTCCTCTCTATTAACATCTTTGTCCATTAATATAACAGATTTTTACTTCTACTTTATAAAAATGTACTACACAGCAGCAAAAGTGCTCTTCCAAGTCAGAGTCCTGGTTTCCTATTTCAGACCTATACAGATTGCCATGAAATAAATTCAGTGAAAGCCACTTTCAGTACCAATTGGATTTGCCCGTTATCCCACTGCTGTGTGACAATGGAGTAGGTATATATAAATATGGGGGAATTGTGTGTTACATGGAGGTATGGGGCACTTATACATCTGGAAAATATAATTTCTGGTTTCAGAGAGTAGCTTTCAGTGAGTTACTTCTGTGGATTCAGCACTCACTGAAACATCCTTTTCCATAACAGATTGATGTGATTCTCTTAGAAGTACATGGCAGCAGTATTTCTTAACTGTCATTGTGGCCTTCTCCATAAATGGGACATATATGTAACAAAATATACTGCATATCATCAATACCAATTCCGCAACTCTGATGACATTGTAATGCCTTTGCTGTAACAACTGCACTTTGAACATAAGCACTGCTTCACAATAGACGTCTTGCAGTGATCATTTGAATACTTCAGCCTTTAATCTCCCATTGCCTTGAACTAGTTTACAGAAATGAGCATATCTAAATAGAAATTCCATATCCGTAGAGACTCATCATATTGTACAGATTCACTCATTTTCAGGCTCAAGTTTAATTTTATCTAAGTGCTTATTGGCTAAGTACCACTACAAATCAGAGAATATATACAGGAGTATGCAAAAAATAATGAAACTAAAAAATAAAATATTATCGTAAAAATAGTTCTGAAAAATGAAATATTATCTTAAAAATAGTCAGTTCTCTAAAGTATACCAAAATACACATTATAAACAAGTAAACATTTCGAAAATAAAACCAGTTAACAAATAACAGTCCCTAAAAAATCAAAATCCATTTGTGAAAAGTTGGTACAGAGCTATACAGTCTAAAATCCACATCAAAAAACAGATATACTGACAATATAGATTAGTAGAATTACACTGATAACAGTACCAACCAGTCTCACACTTAAGTTCCAGTGATAAAATGCAGAGAAACAAATACTGAGTCCCTCAACAACATTTATCAGCAATACAAGTAATGGAATCAGACAAAATCCTTCATCCACGAAGCTATAGATCCCACAAATAGATGCAGAACAGTGTAAATGATGCAACATCTCTTGGAAATCTCACTGGAATAAGGTAAATGTCATGTTCCAAACATGCGCAGTGGCTCGTACACATCAGTCCCATTACTGTAACATTCAGGCAGCAAAGAAAAGAAAAACACAAGAAATGGAGCACAGAGGAAAACACATTCATCATTGGTGCAGCCCAAGTAAAATCGTAAGATCTTGGAACCAATAAAAACTCCAACAGCAACAAAGAAACAAAGATAGCAAGGTCAAAAGTGCTGTGTCCCCTAACAATCCATTTCACAACTTCCCATCAAGAAAGAAAAAGTTGTTAAAACAGAACCATATCCACTCTGTTATAAATAGATCAGAAGCAGAACTCCCACAAAAGTATAAAAAGGATCATAATTCCAGGTTACACTTAGTGGGAATGTACAAACTTCACCTGGAAAGAACTGAGTTGTTTTCTGGTTTATACTAGCTTCTAGAGGCCATTAACTGAAATTGTTTTGTCTGATGAAGAGCTGTCTGCTCTATACCTTTAATTTCTTATGAATTGCTGTGAAATATGTGAAATATTTCCTAACACCAGCCCAGATTTGAATTTCAGGATTAGTTCCATAGATATGAAGGCATCTGAGGCATTTTTATTTCTAGTGAGATCTCTGCCTCCAATATTTTTCTACTTTTGTCCATCCAAATGATTCTGGTTGCGCTTTGCCTCTGGGTTCTGGAGCTTACAACAACTATAACTGTAATGAGAATATAAAAATACATAAAACAGTACAACAGTGAGTCCTCTCAAATGATCCACCCAAGATTTCCACATCATGACATTGCTGGATGGCTCCCAATTTATAATTTGTTAGGCATACCTTTGTGACTCCAGCTTTCACAGCAAAGCTTGCAGTGGATGGTTCCTGCTTGGAATGGAAAAGACAATGCCAGAACCACATACAATAATGATTTTGGTCCAAGGAAGAGTGAAAGTTTCTTATCAGTGCTTTGGAGATGACAGCAGCCCTTTTTTCTCTCCATAACAGTTATCATAAAACATGTTATTTTATTGTGCTTTGTAAACAAGACAGTGAAAACTTTTATCCCCTGTCCACTTTTCTTTTACCCCTCATGCAGAAAGGTACAGAGGGACTGGGAGTGGGGTCTTCAGGACAAATAAATCAATAAATCAATCAATAAATAAATAGCTATCTGCAGTTCAAATTCCAGGGAAAAGAGCCATCTGGCAGATTAAATGAGCATGGGGCATACTGATGCCCCATGAATGACCCCTCAGTCCCACTATATTATAAATGATGCTTATGAAGTGGCAGCACTCATTCTGCAGTGTTTTACGTCTCTCATAGACAGAAGTTCCCCTTGTTTCTGCAATGTGGTGCCAAGAACAACAATGATTTAACACAGGGCTGGCCAAAAGTCTCTCTGTCCTTTACGTTACTTTCCTTAATAATGATATTTCTTCTCAAAGGCATAGAATCCAAATTAACAGCAATTCTATTTGTCCCCTTAATGGCCTAGACAATTTTGGTTTACTATGTTCCAGCAGTTTCTATCAGTCCTGTTTTAGCACCTTTATCATTAATGCTAGATGACTTACCCCTCTGGAAAAAAAAGTCCACGACTCCAATCTCTTAAGATGGGAGCGTGGCTTCTCCATTACTGAGAAGTGCTAGGTTTAAAAAGTTCTCAGCTAGAGTGATTTCTATTATTGTATTATCACAACAGTTTTACAGTCAGAAGATTTATGTGGACAATGGGAAAATATTTTCAGTTTGAACTTGGGATAGATCCTTTAGTCTTACTTATATATGTTAAGCTGCAGTGGCTTTCAGAGCTCTTTGATGCTGAGCTTAGCTATCCCTCCAATAAAGAATGTTTAACTACTAATTCTAATTTACAAATTTCTATTTATTTAACATTTGTTAACTGGGAATGTCTGACTTGGAATAAAGCCAATTTTCAGCAAACCCACATGGAGGGCATGCAAACTCTACACAGAAGGCACCCCAGCTGAGAATTGAACCGGAGAACCTCTTGCTGTGAAGCAACAACTCTACCGCTGCACCACTGCCCCTGTCCAAATAAATGAGGACTCATCTCTCAGTAAACCTTAAGATTTATCCACGGTGTATTTCTTCTTTAACCATCAGTTTAAGATTCAGTCCTGCTTGTGACATTTATGTTATACCAGAAGAGCTCCTGGTCACTCTCTGTCACTTGTAAAACCACTACGTGAGCACTGGCCACTCTCCGTCACTTGTAAAACCACTACGTGAGCACTGGCCACTCTCTGTCACTTGTAAAACCACTACGTGAGCACTGGCCACTCTCCGTCACTTGTAAAACCACTACATCAGCAGACTTAGCCTTTGAAAACACTGTCCCAAATGGGTATTACCTGAGCTAATTGAATGCCTGAGATGCCTTACCTGTGATCTCACCGTATCCTGTCTTTTTACAAACTAAAGGTTGTACTCCTTACCAACACTTCCTCCATGCCTAATGTCGATGTGGAGGCTAATTTGAGCAAACACAATTTGCCATCTTTTTTTTTCCTTGCAGTACTCTAATCAAGAAAAGTATTGTCTTCATTGTACAAATGTACACAGTTCAGGCACAACACAAATGGCCAAAATCATAAGGCATGACCTGCTCTTCATTTCCTCTGCTAAAGGGCACGAATGTCAATGTCAAAAGGTTACTCAACTATACTTTTCCAAACTGCTTTCTAATTGCATTGTCTTTCCTTATGGAAAATATTAAAAAAACTTTTTGTGGGTGCCCTAGAATCCACCCACGCATTTAACAAATGTTTGAATAAATAAAGAAAAACATTCCACCAGAGCTACAACCACAAGCTTCTGCCACACTGTATCTTTGCATGAAATGTGCATGATTGTTATTTGGTCCTTCCTGAACACGTTTACCAAATGTTACAAGTTAAATATGACCTCTAGAACCTTTGTGTCCCATAGAACAACCGCCTTGGAGGGCAGAGTTAGGGAGTCTCACATGACCGTTTCTTCAGCCAGAGATCCACATCAGATAAAAATATTATTTGTACACACCATGATGTTAAATTTATCAGAAGAGATCTCTCTGCCTGACACATCATATCCTGCATTCTCCATCTTCCTTTCTCCGTGCATCTATTGTTTTGACCAGAAATGCATTTTTCTGCTACGGCAGTACACTATGGGATGGGGGGGGGGGGGGTCTGCCTCCTGGAAAAGTTTTGTAAATTGAAAAAAAAATAACACCTGTGGTGTCAATCCTAACTGTTCCAGCAGGTGGGAATCTTCTCACCGATCCAGCATTATGGTGAATATGCATCATTTTCATTTAACTGTTCTGCTACCTTAGGACCTGCTGCAGAGCTGTACAACTTGTTAGTTAACCTTTCTTACCTTGATAAAAAACTATAGAAACAGCATTTTCCTTCACTTGTCTACTTCATTCACTTTTGGTCAAACAATAGTGTTCATTTCATCTTATATGACCATTTCAATGTGAAGCTTAGCTCTAAACTGTTTTTGATATTGCCTCAAATTTTTGCCACTGCCACTTGAAAAATATTTAATTTCCTGAAAAATCACTCAGGATTTCAATCAGTCACCAATGCCAGATATTAGAGTTTTATGCTTTGTATTGTTCAGAAAACGCATACTGATGCAAAACCTGTTGTTTTATTAGCTTTTGTGTGTATTGGTGTAGCATTTACAAATTGCCTATCATCTTGAGCCTTTGTGCCCCATTTTTTTTGCCTTTGCCTCTGATTCTCAAACAAATAAACCGAGTTGTATGCTGTGAAATGGAGTGCTCCCTCTTTGCTAATAAGTAAAGTAGTCCAGTCTATGATTTTCCTTTATTAGTAGCCTCCAGCCTCTGTTTTGGTCTAACTTTTGTGAAGGAGCCTTGGATTATCCTGTGCCTACTCATCTGGTACATAGTGTTCTTGTCTGTTTAAAAAGTAGGTAATGCTATAATTTGTTCCAAATGATCTTATTATATATTTTTAATTCTCAGGTAAAACCTTAAAAGACCGTATCATATTGTTTGCCTTTAGTTTCAGGAGTTCTCATAGAAACTTTTTGCCTGAAGAACAAGGATTTAACTCTCTTTCTCCTTAATAGGGTGAAACAGGCTCCTTGATATCTGATAAGGATGTTTTCCCACCTTGTCTGGTAATTTTCCTCACTTTTCTATAAACTGTGGGTGCTGCTAAACCACAGATGCCCACCATGAACTGCTAGTAAATCACTGGATTTTTATTACCATTTTTCGTTTTCTACAATCCTGGAAAAGGCTAGTCTATGTAGCCTGCACCTTTTGTGAAAAAAATCTTTTTTCCCTGACTCATTCACCATGTTTCAATTTGTATTCTCTTTATACTGTATATCTCTTTTATTAATATGTAAACCTTTTGAATTTTGCTGATTCCTTTTAAACAGATTTGTTTCCCTTTCCTTTCCTTCATTAAGAATATTAAGTTCTTTAAGTCTCTGTCTTTCTACGTCTGTCAAAGCTATGCTTTCTACTAGTGATGTCTTCAGTAACAAGCTCTTCTTGCTGCTATTATGAATTGTTTGCTTCCTGTATATTAGAGTTGACTATATAAAGGTTCCTTTCTATGCCTACAACACCTTCGGGTGTTTTATCTTTCTCATTGGTTTATGTTTCAAAGATCCATCATTTTGCATTCATTACATCGAACGCAAGCTGCAATATATTTCACTGATAGTCACAGAGACAAGCAATGGAGATCTGAGATGAAAAGATGAGCTCAGAAGCTTCTGGAAAAAAATGAGAAATGTTACTCTACCTGCAAGGCTGTAAATGCTTCATGTCACTCTGTTTTACAGTAAAATTTTGTAAGAGGCCATTAAACTGGTATTTGTGCTCTGGGTTCAGAACTAGGTTTGAGTAGTAGATGAAGCGCACACTTCTTAAATGTTGTTCTCCTGGACTTCTCAGAATGGTAGCCCAAAAGTTCTGGGTTTGAGTCCCTAGTGAAGAACACACTTCCTTAAAGATGTACTCCTGGTCTTGGCCAGGACCTTTGCCTGCAAAAGCCTGCAATTGATGCAATGGTTCATGTGAGCTCTGGTTTAAGAAACAGTATGTGGTTGATCTGTCTTCTCTATCCTGTCTGGCTATTTTTATTGTGTTGGGAAAGGAATATGCTTTTGCCAGTGTTCTCAAGTCTCCTGATTTGGCCAAGATATTAAACTGCAAATCATCGTACTACTTCTGCATTCTAATTTGAATGCTGTTAGTCCTGATCTCAATCCCAGATTCTGCAACAGGCCCTTGATGCCTGTAAGTTGAAATTGATGAGAGGTAGACAGGCCAGCCATGCACGAGTGGGTCATGATTCCACTCTAAAAGTCCAGATTATATTTTTTTTAAATAGGAAGTGTTGCATTTATGTAGGGCAGCAGTGTGGGATAGGACAGGCTGCTTTCCTCAAGTACTGCTGCTAATAGGATTTTTCCCTCACTCAGAGTTAATGTAGTCACTCTCACCATGCATAGATGTCTCTCTCACTCTGTCTGTCTGCTCTGTCATTGCAAGCAGCAAGCACAGAGAAGCAAGTTATGGCCACAGGCAGTGTTGGTATAAGTAATAAAATATATTAATAGATAATAAATATATTAGCAAAAACCTGTTTATCTTAAAAATAAAAAAAAATGTTACTAGATAGTCACCGGCAATAAGGCTTCAAAACCTTCAAAAGGTTTTCATGACATGATTCCAGAGGATAGATAAATTGTTTTTAGGAATGAATATTAAGGTGGAAAGAAATTATTCAGTAAACAGTGCTCCAAGTGTAAAACAGCATTTTTGTTATTAAGTTCTAAAAGTTACTTTGTTGGCATTTATCGTATAAGTACATGCTTTGGAAATGTATTTTTATACCAGGAACTCGTGATCTTCAGTCATCAACCTATTTATTTATTTATTTATATTTGTTGACCGGGAGTGTCCGTCTGGATGTAGGTCCATTTTCAGCGGAGGCCCGGGGAGAAAAGCTCCACAGTTAAAATAAACAGACAGTAGTTACATTGGATTACATAGCGATTAACAATTTACATAGCAATTACTTACAACATATTTACAGATGAAGAATATAGTACATCAGTAGACAACTAGAATTTTTATCTGCGAAGTACATAACAGACATTAACAAATGTTAAAATAAGAAGTTCCTGCTGTATAAGTACTAGGCTTATGAGCATCTGAGCTTGCTATAATCAAGGTAGGTAGTGGAGTGGAAAGAAAGGTAGTGGTTGGATGGGGTGGGTGATATTAGAGTGGGAGTTGCAAGGGCATAGCCAGCATGTTTTTAGGTGCGCTTTTAGTAAAGTTTTGAAGTGGGTGCATGATGGTATGGAGGTAATTGTGGGTGGGAAGGAGTTCCATAATTTGGCTATGGTACAAGAGAATAGCAGAGTTATTGGCTTTAGTGATCTGCAAGTGATTTTTGTTGCTGGATCTTAGTGGTCTGGTGGTGCGATAGGGTTGGAGTAGATTCTGGAGGGATGGGACATTTAGTGGATGGTTTACTAGTTTGTGGGCGAGTGAGAGTTGATACCATTGAAGGAGGTGAGGGAGTTCAAGCCAGCCCAGTTCAGCAAGTGAGAGACAGTGGTGACTACGGTAGGATGCCCCTGTGGCGAATTTGGCAATTTTGTTGTAGCAGGTCTCTACTGTATCTACTGACAATTTTGTTTCACCAGTTTCACTGAGTTGTCACTTCACAACACCTCGTGATTTCTCCCCCTTCTGGCAGGGGCCTTGCCTTATTTACATTGTATCTTGTAGAGCTATTAGAAGGGTAAGAGGCTGTAGTCTGGGCTGTCTTTATACAGTGGACCTGTAGTTTACCTTAAATCCTAACTCACCGTGGCATGACTACCCATAACAGGTTGAGCAGATGCTCCCACTTATTAAGGTTACCCATTTAATTTGATGCTAACATGCTCAACCACAGCCATAAAACTGCTTGTTTTAGGCTAGCCCCTGCTCTCTGGCTTTCATCAGTGAATGACCTGCACTCTGCAGTTGAAAATCCCCAAACTCCCCTCCAGAGAAGGTGAGATGAAATCCAGTTGCTTGATCCTACCTGTCTTCATCCAACCTTCCTGGATCAGATTTGCTGAGTGTAGATCTCAGGAGGTCCAGGTGGGCTACTTGTTATTGAATCAATAGATGGGACTGTTAAGACAATTTCTATCCTGCCACTTCATGATATGTGTAATTCTGGGAGCATTGTCAACAATAGGCTCTGTAAGAGTTACTGTATGGCAAGCTGGAGTCTCAAAGTATGAAATATTTAAATCTAAAGTCTAAGCTATTTGGAAGGTTATTTCCTAATTTGGTTGTTCTGTTATTGTTTTGATAGAAGGTGCTGCATCTCCCATCTTACTCAGCTCATTGTCTCCCCCCCATACCCACTCAGGACAATTAATTAGTAATTAGTAGGTGCACATGCAAGATGACAAACACATGCTGATTCATTTATCCCAGTAAATGACTGCCATGCAAGTGATGCCATGATGCAGCCATTCACTGGCTCAGTCCTGCTCCATGTGTACAGATTTAGGCAAGGATGCAGAGAGACAGCATGGTAGGAAATAGGAAGGCCACCAGACTACTATTAAGGTAGTATGACCAGTCGTAGGAATGTGGATAGGAGTACAGTGTAGCTGAACGGTGCATGCATAGCTCAAAGAGGGTTACATTTAATTTGGGGTGCCTTGATTGTGTAGTGTTATCCCTTGGAAAGTAGGGGCACAGTTCCACCATGTAGTCAATATATTTGTTTAGCTTGCACAGGTGTACCTACTCACTATACTTAATTAATTTGTTTAAATTTGATATCAGAGGTTGCAGGATTGGTAGTTTTGCACTTTTTACATACTTGTTTTCAAAGTTTTCAAATAATCTGTCATAAATTCATTGCAGATTGCATCTTAGATACTGGGCTTGGAATGTTCAGTGTTTCACAGCAGAGTTTTTAATGCTCAGATATTAATATTTAATGACAGCACCTCATCTGGAAGAAATTGCGTTGCTGAGACTGAAATAGTCTCAGAGAACTGCAATTTACTTTTCCCTCGCTATCCACAGATCTTGTATGGGTAGTAAGAGGGATCAAAAATAAATAAATACATAAATAAGAAGCAAAATAAAACTGAACAAAACGGAAGCAAGTAACTACCGTAACAGTTACAAGTATGCCTTTTTCTTTACCCTCTCTAACCATGGCCGCGAGAAAGCCATAATTGGCAAGCGGGGAAAATAAATGAATAAATAAATAATCTAAAGCAAGTAAGTGCTGCAATAGTTAAAATAACCTTCCTTTTCCATTCTATTCACTAGCCAAGGCTCAAGAAACCCATGCTTAGCAAACAGAAACCATGAACACTGAATGCTTGTGTGTGTGTGTGTGTGTGTGTGTGTGTGTGTGTGTGTGTGTGTGTGTGTGTGTGTGCGTGCGTGCGTGTGTCTGTCTGTATGTGTGTGTGTGTGTGTGTGTGTGGTGTGTGTGTGGTGTGTGTGTCTGCGTTCTGTGTAGACATTATTAAATACTTATATAACATATTTTGGATTGAAAACACTTCGTCCAATAACAACTACATGTCCTACAGCAACTTCAGGCATTACACAGAGCAGCTATTTTATGTAAAACTATAAAAAAATTTATATATATTATTAATGAAAGAAATATAAAACACTTTAACACATAAGCCACTATATAAATAAAATAATGCCCTCCAGAGTGAAATAGTACTATAATATATTGAAATAACAGGGAAATAATTTACCTTCCAGTGGTGGAGAGGCTCTCTGCTAGCAGAACTGGGTCTCAAAATACACATGCATGGTCCATCATTTTCCCTGTAATGCCCTTGATGTCAGGCATTGCTGCTTGCTTGTTTCCTCTGTAGTGTGAGAAACATTTAAAACAACAGTTATTGTATACTTAACCATTTCTGAAATGATGAATTTTAAATTTTATTAAGACATCTGTATCTGCCTGTTCTAAATATCCTGCCAAGTCCACCCTGTGCATACAGCTTTATAAATGTATGGTTGTCAAATTTCTTGACTATGTTCACGTAGTAAGCTTGCTAATTGAGACCAATGAATGAAGAACTTTAAAAAGTTGTCAGCATGTGACTCATTACATAACAGTTTTAAATGAAAGCATTTTTTATGTAAAGTGTTTTTGATATGCAATATTTTCTGTAATTTTAACATTTTGCTTACTAACATAAAGTAAAAAAGTTTGGAGTTCAAATGTGGAATTTTCCTTTATGTGCACTGAACAGAATTTAAATAGTAGATGAGTCTTTCTATTTGACATATGCTGTTGTGAAAAGCTATTTGCAATGGTTGCCATACCATTTTCTTAGAAAGTAGTTCTTCATACAGAACATGTTTTCAAATAAAGAGCATTTTTGATAGACCAATATGACTTTTCTATACTGTGAAAAAAAGATTTGAGGCAATAATGTTTATGCTATTGTGAATTAAATATAAAATGGTATGTTTGACTTTCGGCTTTTCCCAGCTAGGGGTCGCCACAGCGGAACTCCGGTCTGCTAATGATAGGCAGTAGATTTTTACAGTACCGAGTTGCCAGCTTGATGCCCAACCTTCAACGAAGGCACACCCATTCACGCATGTCTTTCAGAATGCCACTTGACCGCAGGGAGGACATGCAGACTCCACACACAGAAGGCACTCCCCACACTCCAGCCGAGAATCAAACAGGACAACCTCTTGCTGTGAGGCAACAATGCTACCGCTGCACCACCGTGGATATTCTAAATATAAAATGGTATAATAAAAATGCTAAATATAAAATGGTATAATAAAATAAAAATACAACTAAACTGCATGCCTCTTCAACTCTTACTACCTTGGCAATGGATATGCATAGTTGATTATAATAACGTGCTCCTGATTATTGTCAGATGTCCTTGACTTTAAAGGGCTTTATCCCTGATTCTCTGCTTTGTAGATGGAAACATGGCTTCTGTACCTGAACTGAGGTGATGTGTGCTGTTGAATATTATACAGTTCCCCATTTTTTTTGCATATTTGTTTTTCTCTAATATGTGTATGGGCACTGTGTGTAAATGATATGGATAAAAGCTCTGTCAATCTACCATTCCCAGTGGCGGATCCAGGAATTTGCAAAGGGGGGGGGGCGCGGTCTGGTTAATTGACTACTGGGTGAAAGTGGGACACTGGGTTTGGTGGTTGTGCAACTATTACCTTAAGAAGCTCTGACATTACGTGTGGAAAGACATCAATTTAAATTCAGTTGCACATGATTGTGCTGTGGATATGGTAGTAAAAATAGGTAATTCCTGTACAGGTAGTACAAGTATTTTCAATGCATGCCTGGAAAAGATGAACACTTTAGGTTCATGGAGGGTAGTAGCTCAGCATGACAAAACAAAAAACTACTGGTCTGAAGAATAATATTTTTACATCTGTGAACCTATTAAGTAGGACAGATCCTGGTTTCTAATAAAATAATACTTTTACTAAAAATGCTCAACTTCTGTGCTATACACAAGAAGATAAAAGAATCTTGACCCTCTCTAGTTTTGCTGTCAGCATCCTGTCTAGGGCTGAGTCATACGCTTGCCAAAAATGAGTTTACTGGCTCTCCTCTGTCAATTAGTCCTGTATCCTTGTTACCGGATCAGGTTTGGCTGACAACTCTCTGGGCAAGAACTCATGCTGATTGTCATCTTGGAGACTATTTTCCTCCAGAAATGCTAAAAGCTTTCCCTTCCCTTTCCTTCTTACAGTAGAGCTGTGCAGAAAGCCATGAAGAATGGCCTTAGCAAAATCAGCTCTAGCTCTGGAAACTCCATCCAACTTGTAGTGTTTGATGAAGACATGCACAGAAGTCCAGGTAGCTGCCTCAAGAATTGAATTGGTGTCAAAACCCTTGAAAAAAAGCATTAGAAGTAACCACAGCCCTAGTGGAATGAGCTTTAACAAAAGGAAGGAAGGGTCTTTCCATGAGAAAAATAACAAAAATAAATGGCTTTAGAAATCCAAGGAGCAATTGTCTGCTTGGA
The DNA here is from genome assembly GCF_019279795.1 of Protopterus annectens. Classification (NCBI taxonomy): domain Eukaryota; kingdom Metazoa; phylum Chordata; order Ceratodontiformes; family Protopteridae; genus Protopterus; species Protopterus annectens. The sequence goes on from NC_056746.1 coordinate 1,265,083,469, forward strand.
AACAGCTAATCCCAAAGACCTGGGATGAAAAGAAACAAAAAGCTGATCAGATTTCCTGATAGCCTTAGTCTTTTCCAAATAAAATCTGAGTTGTCTATTCACATCCAAGGTGTATAGTACCCTCTCACTAGCAGATTGTGGTGAAGGGGAAAAAAGTACACAAATGAATACATCAAGTGACAACTCATTCACCAACTTGGCCAGAAAAGGAGGATTAGTAATGCAAGGACACCCTGTCCTTTTGAAAAACCAAAAGAGGACAAGCATAAGGGCTAGAAGTTCAGACACTCACAAGTGAAATGGGTAAGGGTCACCCAATCCAGGGACCTTAACCTGGCCTGCGACAAATAGGTCTGTCAGAGGTTGCCACACCTCTGGAATAGGCTACCAATTCAACCTCCATAACCCTGTTTAAGTGTAGCCTGGATGATTGGATGGGAAACCATAAATTCTTTCCAGGGATTTCACCTAGGATCCTCCTAGATATGGGCCAGTCATTGCTAACCAAGATCTTAAGATGCTTATAGTGAGTTTCTGTAATATTACATGGGGTACACCCGGCTAGGCTTACAAAGACCTTCAGGTCAATAGCCTAGTAATAACTTATGAACCTGTCTGCCTGAAGTAAGGGCTACAGAGCAATGCTGCAAGGAAGCTGAAGCCACAGTCTCAAACAGCCAAAGTTAATTTTTTTCAAAACAAAGTTAAGATTCCAGATCCTGAGAGGTCTAATGTGAAGGACACATTTTACAAATTGTTTTGCCTGAAACCTAGGAGTTAAAGGAGGAGATTTAGGCAGACAAGCAGATATAACTGATAAGTGGGGCTTAACAGAAAAATAAGCCAGCCCAGCACTGAACAATTCACACAAGTAAGAAAGAACCACAGGAAAATCTAACAAGAGTGGATCTAGGTTACATGAAAGACACCACACAGAAAACCTCTTCCAATTGGATATATAAGATTTCCTAGTATTGGGTTTCCCAGCCTCCTGCAGAACCCTAACCAAGTTCCCAGAGAAAAGATGTCTGTAAGGAATCAGAATCATAACATCCAGAAAGTCAGTTGAAGAGTGGACAGGTGGGGATGGGATTAGGGATCTTTTGCTTTGTAAGTACGTCCACCTGTGAGGTACTTGTGATGACTGCCATTGGCTAAATGCAGAAGACGACTAAACACCAACACTGTCTTGGCCAAAAGGGAGTCACCATCAAGATTTTGGGTCTGTCCTGTTGAATCTTGAACAGAACTTTCAGAATGAAAGGAAAGGGGGGAATGCATAAAGAAACATCCCCTTCCAAGAAAATGTGAGAGCTTTCACCTTCCAAACCAAAGGTCCTGGGACTCTGGCACAAAACTGAGAAAGTTGTTTGTTCAGAGGGGAGGCAAATAGAGCTGAGGAGTACTCCACTTGTGGAGAATATCCAGATACACATCCCTGAGAAGCATCCATAGGTAGGATTGAGTCAAGGATCTGCTCAGAATGTCTGCCACAAAAATTTGACCTGAGGGAATATAAAACCGCCTGAAGAGTCACATGATACTGAACCGCAAGATCCCATACCATGAGTGCAAGCTTGCAAAGAAGGCAAGATTTTTCTTACCCTGTTTGTTCACATACCACAGGACTGTGGTATTATCTGTAAACACAGATGCCCAGGGGAGAAAGAGGATGGAAGGCATGAAGTGCCTGCACAAGTGATCTCACCTCTTTGATGATGATGTGCTCCTTCGGCTGAACAGACGGGCTGTTCCCCCAACCTACCTCTGAGGCATCTGAACAGTTCTTGAGATGGAAGAGGTGGATGAAAGGGAATGCCTGGGTCCAGAGACAACTGCTGAATCCACCAATGAAGTTCCCTCTTTAGACAAGGAAGAAGAGGAAATGAAAATTCTAGGGGATGCACATGTTGTTGCCAAACTGACTTCAGAAACCACTGAGATTTCCTCATGTGAAGTTTGGCTAGAGATAATAAGGGAATAGTGGAAGCCATAAAACCCACAAGTCTCAAACTCTTTGGCTGTGAAAAAGGTCAGAGGAAGAAGTGTTTGAAAGATGGAAACAAGAGTCAAGGCCTTTGGCAGAGGCAGGAATGCCAGCAAAGGCACTGTCTGGAACCCTGCACCCTACGAAAACATGATCTTGAGAAGGGGTTAGACAAGACTATTTGAAGTTTACTGTGAATCCCAGACTTTGAAAAAGAGTAAATGGCAAAGTGAAGATTTTCTAATGTCTCTGGAGAGGATGGCTGAAAGAGAAGATCATCCGGGTAAAGAAATATTTGGATGCTTTGAAGCTTGCTGAAAATCACCAGAGCTAGGCATTTGATGCCTACCCTTGAGGCAGTAGAGAGGCCAAAGGGGAAAGCACATAACTGAAAATGCCAAGGAAGCAACAGAGAAACAAACATTTCCTGAAAAGTGGAGGAATATGTATGTGAAGGCAGTCATTCTCGATACCCAGAGAAGCTAGGAAAGCCTGAGGAAAAATTAAAGGAAACAAGGACAGAAAAGACAACACGTGAAAAAAAGGTATTTTCATAAAGGTATTCAGGTGTGAAAGACCCAGAATGGGTCTCCAAAGACTTTCCTTTCGGGACACCAGAAACATCCTTGAATAGAACCCTTTTCCCTTTTGATCCAGTGAAACCTCTTGAATAGTTCCCCCTGACCTAACGGATCTTGAAGTACCTCTGGGAAGAAATAAATTGTTCCTGAGGTGGCTGATGAATGTCCATGAAGGGAGAAAGGGATTTCCAAACCATGAAATACCCTTGCTGAATTATAGAAAGAACCCAAAGCTCCTGAGTTATGTTTGTCCAAAGTGTAAGAGAGAGAGAGAGCGAATGACTAACGGAAAGAAGAAAGAGTCTGTGAGGAATGTGACAGTAATATGTTACTTGGCTGGTCAGGAAAGGGTTGCTTCTGACCAAGAGAAGCCTGAGAAGTCTTTGGCGGAGGAGCTCTCCTACCAGTTTTCTTACTTTTAGGAGGAAGACAGGCATGTCTATGAACAAACGCTAGTTTGGAAGGATAACTCCTTTGCAGCTTTGGCACAGGTGAAACCATAAGATATTTCAAGTCCTGTAACTCCTTGCTTTTCTCTTGCAAAGACTTAAAAGAATCAGAAGTAGCTGTACCAAACAAACCACTGTTATCCAAGGGAGCATCCATTAACTTAGCTTTTATGTTATCTGGCAGAGGTTGAAACCTTAGCCAGGAATACCTTCTTAATACAAATACTGAAGCAGCAGCTCTAGATGAAGTTTCTGCTGCATCACTGCTGTACTTGACAGAATGGTGAGCTACCTGAGAGGTAGTCTCTAGCCAAGACAAGGCTGAAGTTTTCGCCTGAGAATCTGGAAGATCAGAAATAGCTTGAGTAGCCTAGGAAAGGAGATCCAAAGCATATCTAGTCATACGAGCTTGGTAATTAACAGCATAAAAAGCAAGGGTGGCAAAAGTATAGACCTTCTTTCCCAGTCTTTCCATAGTCCTGCTTTCCTTATCTGAGGGAGGAAGTTTAGTGATGGCCAGTAAATTAGAAGGCTTATCAGAGGCCACAGAAAGCACCAAAGGATCAGCAGATGGACACTTGTAAAGAAATTTGCAATCTTCAGGCACTTATAGTCAGGCTTCACAGGAACAGGGGGCTGAGAATCTGGAACTTGAGATGCTGAAGAAAATACATCCAAGTAAAGCAAGCAAAACTGGAGGAACTGCAGATGGGGAAGGAAACTCCATTTGTAGGAGCTCACATCTCTTTTGCACATCAGAAACTTGGGTGCAATCCCACTTCAAATACTCCCTCATCTTAGCAATTGTATCTCCAAAAGTAATCTCCTCCACAGGTGATTCAGCACTAGTAGATTCCTCTTCATGTGATATATACTCTAGAGAGGAAGGAGTCTGTGTGGAATAGGCCAAAGAATCATCATCCACAGAAACCTCCTGGCCCCTAAATCTACAGACACCCCCAAAGGAGGCTTCAAAGCCATAAGGGAATTAAATAAGCCCTAGATAAAAATTTTCCATTCACATTGAAGGTCCCTGTGAGAAGAAACATGCTTTTTTTTTTTTTTTTGCTTCTTTTTTACATGGATGTCCGCCTTATGAAACATGGAAGGCCCAGACATCGGCCAACACTAAACAATAGTCGGACTCTCCTCCCTCACCAGAATTTGTGTAACGCCCGTAGGCCCTTCCGTTATATTAAGTCCTGGTTCCCCCAACCATCCAAAAAGGACATCTGCAATGCCTCAGAGGATCTGCCTGTTGTCAGAGCTATGGCAGCTTTTGAATAGACTCCAGCTAAGGAATCTGACTCCAGAACTGGGCAAACCTCCAAGATTTCATTAGCCTTGAGAGAAACATCCAATGTAGGAGGCTCAGCAGAGTCAGAACTTTTTTTTTTTTTGGCTTTACTCTTCAGTGAAGACTCAACGCCAGGCCTAGAAGATGCCTCCATAGCGTCGTTCACTAAAGGTTTGAGACGCTGACTTTCCATCTAAATAACAAGAGAGGAATTATGACTTTATAAAGTCTTCGGCACTATCTTTATGTGGAATTTGTCTTCCACACTGACATTTGCCTTTTCTGGATGACATGTAGAAACCCCAGAAAAAAAGCAGCAGTAAATAAGAAAAGAAAGCCCCAATACGGCACTTATCTAAACACCTTGATATACCAGCAAACAACACCAAACAACTTGGGCAAACAGACAGACGATTGGAGATAGCGTTCAGACTGCTGGCAGAGAAGTTCTGAGGATGGTACAAGGTCACTTTTATGTCCTGCATATGTGCGGCATACCTTAGGTAGTAAAAGGCTTTGGTATACTGGTCGGATTTTGGGATACCCTTGTCAGGCAATCCCTTATGTTAAGAATATTGCAACAGTAAAATTAAAGGGCATCCTGGAGATTGTCAGAACACCCCTGCATCTAAAATGCCATAAAAATGTCTTAGGCTTTAGGCAATCATTGAAAAAAAAACTCTAACCTGCACAGTCCCTCTTCAGCTCAAGGAGAAAAAATACCTTGACTTGTTTTATGATGGAATCAGAAAAATGTTTGTTTGGAAGAAAAACATGTCACATGCTAACAGCAGCTTTGTAATAATTTAACCAGCTCACTGGTGAAATGTCATTAAAGCACCATATGCAGACTTGACGTTCACCTGCAAAAAATGTACTTAGCAAGGAGTACTAAAGACAGTCTAGCAAAAGCAAACTACGGCACAACACTAAATACCTAGCTGACCAAGAGCATAGATTTTGCAAAGGCAAAAAAAATGCAAGAAAGTGCCTGGAATCTTTCCAATGCAATTTGTAGTTATGATCACACTATAAAAATGGGTAAGGAGGCTGAGGTCCTCAGTCTCATGAACAATGCAAGGAGTCAAGAAAGAACTTTCAAAGCAAACTGTAAGTTACCGAAAGAAAGTTTGGTTGAGTAAAAAAAAAGAGCTCAAAACTTCTTTCTAGATAACCCAAAAACAGAATACAGAGTGGAGGTGAAGTGTCTGCAACTTTGTGACTAAGGGGTGGAAAGCTAGATTTATTGCCAATGGGGGAGAGAAGTAAAACAGATAACAGGATGAAAACTGTGTTATGGAATTGGCAAAACAAGGACAGCAAGTTAAGTTAGTGAGGAAAAAATAGTAGTAAACGAGAAGTTCTCATAGGAGGACAGACTAAAAGGAGAGCTCAGCTTCAACAGGAGTCAGTTGGAATACTACCCTGTGGTGCAAGGAATAATGAAAACTGGAAGATTACCTGATTAAATGCATTACCAAAATTACACTAGCTAAAGGGTAAGGGCAAGTTATTTCCAAAACCTATACAATGCTGTAGAAATGTAGTATGCAGTCATTCTGAAAACTACTGTACAAAAGTCAAAAAGGGTGAAAACTGGTATGCACTATTGTCAAAAATAACCACAATGTCTGGAAATTGGAAACCTGGAAGCTTCAGCATAAAAGTGTTTTTATACCAGCAAAACAAAATAGAATGTTCCCTATGGTAAACTAAACATGCTAGCTATATAGGGGAGAGGTACGCAGGGATTGGATGCACATTTTCTGGACCAACCAGGTATTGCAGCATTTGAAAAATGAGCTAAAAGATGTAAAGAAACTCAATAAATAGTTGTAACTGCAGATTTTGCCAATCGAGGAAATGAAGAAGAGTTCCAAGTTCACTCTACTTACTGTTGTGTATACTATTACTTCCAGCTAGAAAAAAGGGGATTACAAGACAATAGAAATCCACACAGGCCCCAGTCTGTAAAAACTGTTAACAAATGACTGAGCAGATAAGAGAAAAAGAGAGGACAGTATAAAGAAAAAGGCAGAGGTTTGCAAACAGTTTAACTGGCAAGTAAACTAGTAAAAGAAAGCTAGAAAAGAGAACTGAATCTTCTTTAAGAGCAACAAAGAAAATGAACAAAGTGGCATACACATCTATGTAGTGTTAAAAGACTCTGAAAATGATTATGAAAGATGAAAATGCACAAAGATAGATGCCAAGAATTGTAGATTGTTGTTTTTAAATAAAGACTGATCTATTTGATTAAAGAAAATATCTGCCAATCTAACCTGATGTCATTAGGTTCTACAGGTTTAAACACTGAAACTGAGATTCAAACTCACCAGTGAGCCGAACTATATAAAACACTTATACATAATAAACAGTTCACAGATTATTCAGTCTACAGTTTACAAGTTTCATCCCTTCATATGTATATGGGTAGCTTCAGCTTTGGGTTATTCTAATTGTATCAACCACTTTTTTTAATGATAGTTATAGAATTATAGGTTGTATAAAAAGATGTCATATGTGGATAGATTAAAAACTTTATCCCTTTACTCTGTCTCCTACTGACTATTAAGGGGTAAACTATGCCTAACCTACAAGGCACTCATAAATCCAACCCTGATGAAGCTGCTATACATATACAAGTCAAACAGCATGAGGGCTACCTGATCAAGGTAGTTAAACTTAGCTACTCAAACAAAACATGCCCCTTCTTTGGAACAGGCTTCCTATTCACATTAAGCAGAGCCCTTCTCTGTCCTTTTTCCAATACAATTTGGCTCAATGGATGGGGGCTCGTAAAATCACATCTGTGATAGTGCCTATGTCAGCTGTGGACAGAGGCAACCTGTAAGATACTCAAGGCATTGGCATAAATCCATGCCATCCTCTTGTGTCTAGGGGCCATATATTGGGTAAAATCAGGTTATATTGGCTAGGCTTGTAAGTGCTCTTAAGTCATTAGCCTAGTAATCTCCTTTGAACTCATGAAACTAAAAAGCCAGAAATGATTAAATCATTGTTTGTTTCATTAGACCCAAACTCGAATATTAAATAACAATATGAAAACTTTATAAGAAAACAAGCAGAGTAAATTTGAAAGAGTACAGCAGAAATATACCAGGGGCATCAGTGGATTAGAAAATTTAAGTTATTATGAAAGACTAAAATATTTAAATATGTACAAGGTCTCATACAGATATATAAGAGGTGACCTTATTCAGGTATATAGGGTATTTAGAGACAACTTCTTCTGGAAATGGTTGGGGTTATCAAAAATAGTAGAGAATCATAGGCAACCTATGTAAAAGATTCTAAAGGAATGAGAAGTGTACTAATTAGTTCTCTGGAAGAGTAGCTGATGCATGGAATAGATGACCAAATTACATAGTAAGCACTAGTCTCGATGTTTTTAAGAGCAGCTGTTTTGGTATATTGGCATGCTAGAACAGCATTATTGCCTGCGCCTGAAATATATGTATGCTTGTTTGTATGTAAGTGGTAACCCTACTTCTGAAGTTTTCGATACAGAGTTTCTCTTATCCGTATGAATCTCGTATTTTCTTTTCTTACCCCATTTTCCCAGAAGTCAGTTTTCTTTTTAAAAGTCATTCTCCTCTCCAGGTAGATTTCATCTTGCTATACACCAAGCAAGACATTTTTCATCTTCTTGGAGCATAAACATCCAGCTTTCCTAACATGCACTTCCATCCTACTGGAGTTTATTTCAAGAAGGTAACATCCTCAGTGAAAGCATGTCAAGAATTTTACCTTTTTTTTATAAATCTTCTGTGTTTACTCAGGATTTCTGAAAGCATCACAAATGGTTTCATTCACTTCTAGATTTTCAGCATTTTGCTTAGTTTTTGTCTACTCTTATCACGACAATTAGATCAAACTGCCATTTGGAAGGAGCTCCCTAAAAGTATACCTGCTGATTTTGATCAGAACAACAAATATAAAAAATATGAACACATATTGAGTTATTGCAACATCACCATATAATTCATATAATATCGCAATGAAAAGCATGCATCTCTGCCGAGGGAAGCATAATTCTCAACCAATCAGGGACAAATTTCTAAAGAAACAAGAACGAAAAAAAACAATACTGCAAAATCACAACAGAGACTCTGCATGATAATTATGCTATAAGTGCGCCAAATGCAGCACTCTCTCAACTGTCAAAAACTTGAGCAACCAAAGTGCAGGAACAAGGTGCTGACACGTAGCTAGTTGAAGAAAATAGTGTGTAAAATCCAGCATTGTATATTAGAAGCTTTATTGCACAAAATACGAGTGAAAGACAAATAAATAAGCGCTTTCATTTAGCGCCTGCCAAACTTTTTCAAACTGTTTGAAACACATTTTCATATGGTTTAAATAGCAACACGTCATAACAACCAATTAATCAATTAGTTATGTAAAAGAATTATTAAAAAACGGACAAACTATACGCTTATTTATTTTTCTTATTTGTTTTTTACTCTCTCAACTGTGCCACTTCTTTGCCGCCTTGAATATAATTAAATTAAATGGGTATTTCAATGAAAATTAGCAAATTTACCTCAATGCAGATCACTCACACTGGAAGAGCAGTTTCAGTGTCTTTTGTCTGGCTGGTTTTAAATTGTCTTGAATAGACAAAAGGTTAACTAAATAAACTTTTAACGATTATCACAGCTTTCACCAACGTGCCTAAATTACAATGGAGATGCAGTAGAGGATCGTTTTAGAAAAAAGTCATCTGACTGCAACCTCCAATCACATCTTTGATGTACAGTATTAGGCGCGTCAATGACAGGATTCTCTGTAAAACATTTTTTTTTTTTGAAATGCAAGTCTAAAAAGGGACCAGTGTGCGCCCCTGCGCCCATGCCTAAATCCGCCACTGCCAGACTATGACCCGACAAACATCAACCGCTTTTCATTTGTTGTGTTCTGTAAAGAAGGTGATGCAATATATGTTACTAAAATGCAAGCTGGTTATATTATATTACATAATACAGTCCCTATCAATGAATTCATTTTTAGTGCAATAAATAAAGCAAAACAATTACAATGTAAATGCTACAGCAGCTTTTACTCGACAGTTCACCCACAAGTCATACAAAAATCAGAAATATTACTGCATGTAGCATACTTTTTCATACAGGCTTGCAGGACATCTACATATCATTTTTACCTCCTTATATCTTCCCTGTTATCAAAAATAGCTCTGTCTTCTGACATCACTCAGTGATGGTTTAATCTACCTCAATGTATAATAATATCGTATTGTTGCAGCATACACTTCCAGAGTCAATGGAGTCAGTAGTGGACAAATTGGGCTCTATGCGGGGTAATGAAGCAGGCCACCCACTACCCATACCAATATCCCATTACTTGGACATCTCTTCCCAATTACCATAAGCTTCCTCTCAGTGTAGATACTATTTTCTTTAATTTTATAATTATCATGGAGATTTGGATTTCATTTAAAAATTTTATTTCAAATTTTAGAGAGAGAAACACTGACAGCTATTTTCTAAACAAAACAAAACACCCTCACATATACTAATTAACATCTATGTGAAGGATGCAGAAATTAAAATGACAAATGTATAATACAACCACTCGACCTTGCAAAAAACAGGGAACATCCCACTGGACACAAGTCACTTTTCATGAGCAACAGAGCAACCCACGAGTACCTGTTGGTGAAGTAACTTGGCTAAGTCACACAGAACACCAATGAAGTGCTAAACAAACTATTGTAACCCAAACAGTGTGTTTCAGACCTGTATGCCTGCAAGAAACAAATGAAATATATGTTCATAGTTAAAATATTAACCTTGAACTCATAGACTTCATGCTGTCACATTTATTCACAGCTAAATAATAAACATGCTGCCAACATTAAGGAAACCAAGAATCCCATCCAAAGAATGTGGGTAATATGATGATGTTCCTGCTTGCTGCAATCAATATCCATTTTACACCATAACTACTCTGGTTCACATGTACTAGTTGCAAGGCTTGTAGCCCAGGGGACCTTTCAGGAGTCTGGCCCAAATTTCTAGCTGTCCCAAGCACTGTCTTGTTAAGTTCAAGAAGAAAGCACAAATAATAGGCAAAATCAGAGCTTTTCTGCAAAACTGAAGACACATAAGTCTGGCAGTTAGGGTGAAGGGTTAACTCTCTTATTCCCTGTAGCCATGGTGCAGCCCCTGATTCTCAGTCACTTCTATCCTTCACATTCAGCTGCTGCAGGTGCAACATTACCTGTTTTCTCACACACACACACACACACACACACACACACACACACACACGCATGCACGCACGCACACACACACACACACACACACACACGCACGCACACACACACACACACACACACACACACACACACACACACACACACACACACACACACACTTACTTCTGTCCTTTGTGTTCAAATGCTACTGCAACACAACCTGCCCACTTCCGGCCTGTACATTCCACTGCTGCAAAGTTCACAGTCCATTTTTGTCCTTCACATACTTAGCCATGTCTGTGCTGCAAAGTTCAAGGCCGTTCAGCTGTTGCAACACTACTTGGCTGTTTCTGTCCTCCAAAGTTCAGATCCTGTTTTAGTCCAGTGGCTGCACAAACAGAAAATCCAGTCTCTTTCTGTGATTAAATCTTGCACCATTTCTGGAAAGTCTTATTTTTTGTGTGTGAGTATAAGAAGCAGCAGCGGTTTTTTGTACTCACACCAAACAGGAAGTAGCCACTTTGGACTGGACACTGAGCGTCTGAGATCAAATATTGTTTTCAAACTTTCCTTCTGTTTTTTTTTTTTTTCAATTAGTTTTTATGTCCAGCCCACCCCCGCCCCACCACCATCAGACCGTAGGTAACTGCGTAGGATACCTAGTTCTTGCTACAGCTTTGTCATAATGCTCTCCGGAAGTTTCTACAGAACCTGCTTCTCCCAAATGACTTATCTTTGGCTGGCTCTATCACAACAAAATCCTTCCCTAGCACAATTCTGTATACCGCGTCACTAAGCTTTACTTTACTGCCGATTCACTCCTGAATTATCTGCTTCCTGGCTATATTTGCTCTGTCCTGCTCCTACCTCCACAGCACCCACCTTCCTTCAATGTCCTTTTTAAATGCTTTTCCCACCTATACATTCCTCAGAAAAAAAGAATTCCCACAGTATCTCCCCCTCTTATAGACATACTAATCTCTAACTAGTTAAATCCCTTTCATTCCAGTTCAGCATCTCTTTTCTTCAGTTTCAGCTCTTGTAACTTTACTACCTTGCGCTTCTGTCTGACTTAACAATTATCCTCTTGCTTTCACTTTCTTACTCAAATCTTCACATTCCAAATTGATTATCTAAAGCCCCCCCCCCCCCAGCCTTGCATCTCACTTCCCCAATGAGACTACATCACCCTTAGACCCTTGGGAGGAAAATACATGCTCTACTTAAGACCCACCCCCAGCCAGGTAGAATCCCACCTATGTCCACTCCTGCTAGCTGCTACTGAATAACGATTATTCTAGTATTTATCATCTAGCCCTGCCTTATTAAAGTTCCATCTAACTCACAAAGCCAAAGGCACACCACTGGCTCGAATACTCAACAAAACTCTTTATTGAAAGTGGAACAGTAAGCGCTTTCGCGTTACACAGAATGCTTCTTCAGACTTAATGAAATTTTAAAAGCAAACTGTCATTTAAATAGCTCTTTGTGCATCACCAGACCCATAATTGCCTTCAATTAAAAGCTTAAAGTGGTATACATAGCTATATATCTAGGTATATGTATATAAATATAGACTTAAAATGTATAAAAATATATATATTTTTATTTATTTATTTTTTTATTTTTATTTTACATTTGTTGACTGGGCTAGTCTAACTGGATATATGTCCATTTTCAGTAGAGGCCCAGGGAGATAAGCTCCAAGACACTATAAAATACAAATACAAGTACAAATAACAAAAAGCAAATATTATAATAAAAATAGCAAATATCATAATAAAAATCATCAACAACGGTAACATGTGCAGTACAGCATAGATGTTAGCACAGAATGTAGAATGAGGGCAAGAGTCATAAACAGTGCAAATTGAAGGTACAGAAACATCATACAGGTAAAGTCAATAGCAGAAAAAGGAAGTTAGTTGTGTAGTGATGTTACTAAGGATTTACTTAAAAATAGGTATATACAGAGGATAGAAATAATGTATAAAAGGGAAAGATGAAAACAATATAATAAGAAGGAAGATATAACAGTGGATAGTAAGCACTGGATAGGCAAACTCAAGTTTGAAGAGATAGATGACTAGTCTGGGTTTGGTCCAGGGGCATAGCCAGTATGATTTGAGGTAAAGTTTAAGTCTGTTTTTGAAGAATGATAAAGAGGTGAGTGAGGAGAGGTCATTAGGGAGAAGATTCCAGGATTTACCTACAGTATTAGAGAAGAGAGAATCTTATATAAGATATCTTCCTCTACTTCTTCTTTCGGCTTTTCCCAGTTAGGGGTCGCCACAGTGGAACACCTGTCCGCTCATGATTGGCAGTGGAGTTTTATGGTGTCGAGTTGCCAGCCCGGCGCCCAGCCTTCCAATCTTATATAAAATATATCAAAAACACTATAAATACAATGCTCTAAAATATACATATAAAAAATAGAACGAATAAATAATTTACTAATAAAAACTCTCTATACCTGCATGATAATGCTAATATGGGTAAACACAATCATAACTGAACTATTTACCTAACACTATATTAAAAGACACCAAACCATCACCACAAGAAAACAAGTATGTATAAGGTAACTAAGAACGCTACTCTCATTAGCAAGCGTGGCGGCCTATAAATAAAGAAGTAAGTGCTTTGCGGAATAAATAACACTGGACTGAGGTGTAATGTCCCCTACTGAAAAATATTACTAACACTGTGAAGCATCAGTGATTGACCGGTCTATCTTTCAGAAAAGGTTTCAGGCTTACCTTTTCATTAAGGCCATGTCCATTATCTGCCTGATACCTCAGGATCCATTTATTTTCCTCCTTTTCGGTGTAATTCTTTATGTTCCCTAGTCTAGTACTGGTTCTAATAAGCTGTATGGCCATAAAATTAAATTTATGACTTAAATCATTGCTGATAGTGTGCCTCGCTAAGGCATTATGCTCATCTTCTCGTCTTACGGCATACAAGTGTTCTCTTACTCTCTCTCTTAATGTTCTATTGGTCTTTCCAATATAGAAAGATTCACATTTCGAACATTGGGCTAAATAAACCAAATTCCTGGATTTACAGTCAGCGTAATGCTTAAAACTATACAGCTTCCCGGTATCAGGATGCTTAAAGGTGTTACCATTCTTCATGAACTTACAGTGATTACAACTCCGACAGGCAAAAGTGCCTTGCCTGTCTGACTGTACTGTACCTTTACTATTATCCTCATAGCAAAGTATTCTCTTAAGTGATTTAGTATTCCTGTAGGAGTATCTAGGTCGTTCCCCTACTATTTGTAACACTGTTTTATCCATAGTCAGAATATTCCAGTGCTTGCTAATAACCTCATTGATTTTCTTATTATTGTTAGTGTAGGGAATAAGCCTCTGTGATTGATTACTGGTATCTCTTCTATATAAATGGTGTCCACCTTGTTTAAAGAAGGGTTTGCCTCTATTTTGCCTGACATATAGTGTCTAATACTCCTGCACTCTTTCTGTCTTTATATCCTCTCTCCTGGAACTCATATTTGAGTTTATTTATAGTCCTGTCAAAAGTTCCGTCGTGGCTGGCCAACCTAGATACTCTTAGTCCTTGTCCTTTTATTATATTTTGATAAACATGAGGAGGATGCATACTACTCCTATATAGTAATGTATTATTTCCACAACTCTTCCTGTATAGTTGTATCTGAATCTCCTCTGTGCTCATAATAATAGAGACATCAAGAAAATCAATCTCTTCCTTAGAGAACTTAGCTGTAAACTTAAGAAAACTATTAGTGTCATTTATATATTCAAGAAAAAACTGTCAAACTCTCTAAACTGCCTTTCCATATTAAAAGACATCGTCCACAAAACGTTTATAATACCTAATATTCTCACTAAAGATGTTGTTCATTACATCAGTGTATTCCCAATAGGCCATTACAATATTTGCATACGAGTTGGCACATGGCGTCCCTTTTGCCACTCCATTGACTTGTAAGTAGTATTTATTCCCGCAAGTAAAAGCATTACAGCCGAGTATAATTTCCAATAGTGTGACAATTCTAATAACCTCTTTTCTGGGAGTATTTTTACTGATTAGGAACAGCCTTGCATATTCTAGGCCTATATTGTTAGGAATACTAGTAAATAAAGAGGTAACATCTAATGTAACTAGATAGCAATCAAAAACATTAACATCATTATGTGTGTACTCTGACAAAGTCTCTAAAAATGCTGTGTATCTCTAATAATAGTAATAGTGTTCTCTAAAATAGGTCTCAGACATTTCTCTACATACACTGACAATGTTTCTGTTAACCAGCCTCTGCTGCATACTATAGGTCTTAAAGGTGGGTGTATCATGTCTTTGTGTACTTTGGTCAAACCCCTAAACGTAGGTACTAGTGGTGTCTCTATAAGGAAATAATTATACAGTTCATTGTTAATGATGTTTGACATGAGTAAATCATATAATTCTCCATGCACATCTCTAATGAGTTTATTCAATTGATTAGTATTCAGTTCCTGATAGGTTTTAATGTCACTGAGCATTTATTTATAGTTTCTTCATAATATACCTTATCCAAAATAACTACAGCACCACCCTTGTCAGCTGGTCTAATAACAATATGTACATTCATTTGTAGAGTTTTGAGAGCTTCTAACTTACTGCTGGTCATGTTAAAGAATTTACTCCTAACATTTGCTTTTTCTACTTCAAAAACCTTAAGTAGGTCTTTCTCACAAGCCTTCTCAAAGGCTTCCAACAATTGATTAATGGGTGGTATAAACGTGGAGGGTTTCCTATGCCCAACCATTCCATTGTCATTCTGATTCCCAAACAACCACTTTAAACCAATATTTCTAACAAACATTTTAATGTCTATTAAAAAGTACACCACATTAACAGAGGTTGAGGGAATGAAAGAAAGTCCCTTGCTCAGTATTAAATTCCTCTGCTTCATTTAGGACATAATGAGAAATGATGATTATTATGTCTGACTTACGTGTTTCAGAACCTTCCTCAGAAACTTGAACTGCTCCTCTGATGATTTGTGTTTCCTCGCTTGATTCAAGGGTGTCCACATAGGCTTCTGTGGTGGCCGTATCGGTAAAGGAAAAGGGGGGAAAACGTTGGAAGATGCAGCCACCTGTATTGCATCCTCTTCATTTTGATCCTTTCTTCTAACGTTTGTATTTAACCTCATAAGTGATGTACTGGCTGTGGAGGTTGAGGAAACAGCCATTGGAATACCCCCATTGCTGCCAGGGTTCTCCATTGTTTCTTTCACAGCTCTCTGGACTGCCTCAGAAACAATGGGTGTTGCTGTAATTGACTGAACTTCCGGTGGGTGTGTGTTAGCCGCTGGTAGCACTTCTGGTTGGTTTGGTGACAAATTCTCTCTTCTGATAGGTTCCCTCGGCCAAGAGAAGACGTTGCCAAGGTGAAAGTCAACAGCGTCTTGTTTTAACTTCTTTTTAACTTGAAGAAGTATATTTTACATGAACGAGATGTTAGTATTGAGTTCCAGATCAAAAGCTTCTAGTTCATTTATAGATATCTGTTGCTGTAAATCATTACGTAACAAAACAATCTCGGCATTTAATTCAGTTTCAATGAGCATGTATTGCTCTATGAGTAATCTAATATAGCCAAAACTCATGTCTAGATTGAGCTTTTGCCAGTTGGCCAGCATGTCAGGATATGTTGTGCTAAAAGTCGGCATTTGTAATACTCTGAGTCCTCTTGGAACTACCTGGAGTGTAATACATGCCTCCATATGCTTCCATTGCCACTATGTTGTCTTAAGCATTGCCAGTTTATTATCTAACTTCCTTTTAAGTTGCAGAACCACGATGTTCATCTCTTGGTTCGATTTCCTATTAGCTAGGTTACATAAGTCATTTCTGGTAAAAGACAGTAGAAGATTTCTCTCTGCCATTAACTTTCTTTGAAATGATGTTTCACTTTTCTCATTTATATTGATAGAGCCAACAGCTCTGGGGTTATATGACAGTTCAATATCTCTCCCTTCAGCCATGTCCCATGTAGAACAATAAATACTCACAGCAAAAAACTCAGTCTTTAGGATAAAGTGCCTCTGTAGTACAAAATGAAGAATTATGGAACATAAACACAAAGGCACACCACTGGCTCGAATACTCAATGAAACTCTTTATTGAAAGTGGATCAGTAAGCGCTTTCACGTTACACTGAATGCTTCTTCAGACTTAATGAAATTTTAAAAGCAAACTGCCATTTAAATAGCTCTTTGTGCATCACCTGACCCATAATTGCCTACAATTAACAGCTTAAAGTGGTATACATAGCTATAAATTCAGGTATATGTATATAAATATAGACTTAAAATGTATAAAAAATATATATATAAAATATATCAAAAACACTATAAATACAATGCTCTAAAATATACATATAAAAATAGAACAAATAAATAATTTACTAATAAAAACTCTCTATACCTGTATGATAATGCTTGATAATGCTAATATCGGTAAACACAATCTTAATTGAACTATTTACCTAACACTATATTAAAAGACACCAAACCATCACCACAAGAAAACAAGTATGTATAAGGTAACTAAGAATGCTACTCTCATTAGCAAGCATGGCGGCCTATAAATAAAGACATAAGTGCTTTGTGGAATAAATAACACTGGAGTGAGGTGTAATGTCCCCTACTGAAAAATATAGCTTGGCCACTTGGCTGAAATCTCAACTTTATATATATTCACAGTGACATCAAAGTTCAAAACCACAGGAAATATTTAAAATAACATTGCAGGACAGTTGCTATTAACTATGTCCATCTGATTAGACTTGGGCTTGCACTGTAACAATCCTCTGAGACTTGTGGGACTCATCCGTTCTTTCAGGTATCTTATACGGTGTAGGTTCCATCTCATTCAACCTGCCACCATATTCTGTCTTCTTTAACAAAGTGAAATGTAGTGTTTTTATACTAAACATTCTTTCAAGTATTTGTTTTGCCAACAGGGTTAAGTGGGTCAGTGTTTGGGGTGTGAGAATTTTGGTGACTGTTTTGAGGTTGGGATTTTAATAAGGGTCACTAGCTCCAGGGATCTTAACCTAGCCTATGACATGAAAAGGTCATGTTGGACAGATAGCTACATCTCCCAGAGACTAAGACTTCTCTGGAACAAGCTTCCAAATCATGTGAAACACAGTCCCTCCTTGACCCTCTTCAAACACAACCTAGATCAGCGTATGAATGACTGCAAATTCACTCCTGCATGGTGTCCATATCCTTCCCAGACAGAGGAAGTCGGTATTAACTACCATAGACCCTTACCTCTGTGAACTTCACTCAACTAACCACTGAAATTTGGGACAAATCGTGATAAACGTGGCTAGCTTTATAAGGACTCTAGGGCCTTTAGCCTAGTAACATCTATGATGACCCACCACTGGACCAGTAATCAAGGAGCCTCAATCCTCACCACTGGCAGCAATGGGGGAACATACACTGGGAGGATGACAAGTACACACACAGTGTTTCCAGATGTAGCTCTCTGCATCAAGTGCAATTTCCCTTAAGAATACACAGAGACCACAGTCAGTCTGGGGCTGGTATCTTCTTCTTTCTCCAGTTCCCTAATAAGGCTCACCACTGGCAGAGCTTTAGAGATGAGATCTCAGCTGATTGGCCAAGCCAAGATCTCCAGCACCCTCTATGTCCAACCAGTGCTTCATGTCCCTGCCCAAATAGCTGACACACACTCTTTGAGGTTTGCTTTACATACACACACACACACACACACACACACACACACACACACACACACACACACAAGTCTGGCACAGGTTTACTAGCTATGCCCCCCCTTTTGCCCAGACTATAAGGTAGTTACCACTGCCACCAGTCAACTCATTAGAAGCTACTTTAAGGCCCTTAACAAAGGGTGTCCAATCTTGCTGTGTAATATTAATACAAATGTTAGTGTGACCAAGAGCAAGGCAATTAGGAGTGGCCCACACAGTGTCAGCAAATAAATATGCAAGTACTCTCAAAATTTAAATACCTCTACACAGATCAGCCACAATGAAAGGTTTAAACACTTCTGCCAAATCTCGAAACCAGGCCCCTTTCAACTATAGCACAGTGCATTAACCCACCATGCTACACAGTTTTTTTTTAAAAGCCACAAGGATTTGAACCAGGGACATCTTGGTCTCCAGTGAAATTCTCTACCACTGAGCTATACTCCCATTCCACTACATATATTTAATAATATTAACAATATATTGAATAATAAATAATGTATTTAATAATAAATAATAAAAGATAGAAAATACTCAGTATATATTCACAGTGACATCAGAGTTCAAAACCACAGGAAATATTTAAAACAACATTGCAGTTCAGTCTCAAATAAATAAAGAAAAAATATCTAAACTAAGCTTCACTATATTCCTATCCAAGAGAGTTACAATTCCCTAGTATACTTACTTAATTAGAGCAAGACAGATGTTGTGGTGAATGGTTGTCAGGTCCATGATCGAATACAGAATGCTCTGTCTCTCTAAGAGACTTCTGAAATTAATATCTGAAACATTACTGCTGGGAAAGCTTGCCATCTGACTTTAGTTCCCAGATCATACCCCCACCGTTAGAAGCTAGCAGTATTTAGCATCTACCTGTGAAAAAACATAGACCTCAGATCTTTGGCAGATGCTAGAAGTCATAAAGCAATTACATTCCGCCACATTTCAAGACTAGTAACTATTATACCCTAAAGACAATACAGAAAGCTCCCAAGTTTTAGACATTGTGTCTCCTTGCTGCATTGAAACTGAAAGGTACCATCTTTTATGGCATAGCCTTAAAGTAATTTAATTTCAGTTATTTTTCTGAAGTTAGCCTCCTGTATTGGAAGGTGCAGTGGTGTAGAGGTTAGCGCTGTTGCCTCACAGCAAGAGGTTCTCCTGTTTGTTTCTCAGCTGTATCTCCCTTTGTCACAACCTCCTATGAACCTATAAGGGCTGGGTGACAGGATAGCTTTAGTACTGTGCATGTTACTGATGTCTGGTATGCATGCTCTTTTATCTAGTGCTGTGATATTGCTAGGGGAAAGTTTTTTTCAAAAGCTAAGGTGCAGGGTTGGGTTTAGGGTCCTAATTGGGTTAGAGTTAGCACACAGGAGTAAGGATAGTCAGGGAGTACCCCCTGCCTATCCTCACTTATGTGTGTGGTAAACTTAACCCCAGCCTTGCACCTTACCTTCCAAAAAAATCATTTTCTTAACAGTAGCAATGATCAGATAAATTATGCCAGATGGTATTGCTATTTTTTTGTATTTTTCTATGTTATTTTTGTTTCTATTTATTTAAACTGATCAAGAAAGGAGACTGGTCATCTTTCTTTTTCAATGAGTTTAATGTGAGGTGCAGACAGTTTGTGTTTTTTGGCAGTGAGTATTGTGAGTTCAGGATTTTTAATTGATGGCATTAGTGCATGTCAGTATTTTTTGTGTCAAGATTAGTAAATATATTCATACACACACACACACCAAGATAGATAGACAAATAGATAATTCTAGATATAGACAGATAATTTACCCTGCCATACTAGCTACCCAATACATTTGACCCTTTCAGATTGCCTGAAGAGTTACTGGGTATCCAGGATCAGATCCAGCACTAGGTGACTTAGGCAGCTGCCTATGGCCCAGTGCTGTTAGGAGGCCTGGCCATGACAGTAATTATAAAAAAAAGTTTTCAGAACATTAAAATGCAATACCTACCTGTTGCTTTAAAACATTTTAATGCTCATGTGTGAGATTTGTCTGGTATTCAAGCCCAAACAGAATGTGCAAGATGTAATAACCCAAACAGCTTAGAAAAATGGTCATAGCAGGGCAGGTTGTTGTGTGTGTGCAAAATAACCCTCATTGCAGAGGGCAGTTTGATTAATTAAGTGACTTGCTCAGGTTCAAACCCTGCACCTTGGTTAGAGGAAGGACAAGAGCCTTAATCCTCTGCACCAACTGCCAGGTCCTTTGGTAAGTCACTGAGAATTTCCGTCAGTCTTTGGTCATTATTGATTCATACATTTTGTTTAACTGCTTACTAGACAAAATGTTCAAAGCTACAAATTTTAAAATGCCTCTAGCAAATGTTGTTTTAAACAAGAAGTGTTGCCGTATTAAACAAGAATGGTGAATCAAAGAACACATGCATTTATGTGTGGACCTAAAAAATGTATGCAGAGAATTTGTGGTTTGAAAACACTCTGGGGACAAAGGTATACTTCCACCACTGGCTAAGTGTATTTTCAAGAAATGTGAGTTTCACTACATTTTCACTGAATGTGAGTTTCAAGGGAAAATAAATTTACTGTTGCTCATACTAAGGTTGTTTCCAATGTGCAACTGTTTTTTTTTAACAAATAGCCATCAGTGATTGTGCTATAAAACTGAAAGCAGTATTACCGGTACAATAGGTAGGATACTTGCATTTGCTGTAGATGGACATGGGTTCTATTCCCACACCATATAAGTAGAAAGCTAAAACTACAGTACAGCATGGAGGGTTTGCGCTCCAGAGTATGTCACACTTTGGGTGACACATTAAACTGAGGCTCCATCTGCCTGAGTTGGTAGTAACTCAAATGGATACATTCATACAGGCACACATACAAACAAATATTTCAAATGCAGGAAATAATGCCCTTCTAGCCTGCCAATATACCAAAAGAGTTGTTCCCATAATACATGTTCAGGCTGTTCTTAAAAATATCTAAACTAATACTTGCTTTAATGTAATTTGGAATTCTGTTCCATGCATCAGCCACTCTGTCAGAGAACCAGTTAGTACACTTCTAATTCCTACAGAATCTTCTACGTAGATTGCATTATGATTTTCAACTACTTTTTAATAACCCTAAACGTTTCCAGAGGTAGTTGTCTGTAAATGCCCTATATACCTGAATAAGGTCTCCTCTTAAATATCTATATACTGTACAAGTGCAGATATTTTTAGTCTTTCATAATAACTTAAATTTTCACATCCATAGATGCCCTTGGTATATTTCCACTGTAATCTTTCCAGTTTATTCATGACTGTTTTCTTATAAGGTTTCCATATTGTTATTCCAAACTCGGGTTTGGGTCTAATATAACTAACAAACAATGACTTCATCATTTCTGGTTTCCCAGACTTTATAAATCTTTTTATACAACCTATAGTTCTATAACTATCATTAACCAGTTTGGCTGATATAATTAGAAAGACTCAAAGCTGGAATTACCAATATACTCAGGTCCTTGTATGAAGCTACAGTTTCAGTTACTGTATACTGTATTAAGTATTCACCTTTCGATTAAGGTCTCCAAAACGTCATGTGCTTAGTTTTGATGTATTTATCAGCATATTATTCTCCTGTGACCAAATGGTCAATTTTATCAAGTTATTTTGCAGACATGCCCTGTCTGTATACATGTGCTCATTTTACCCACTACTTACTAATGAATAATTTTTGTGAGGAAATGTATTTTATTGTTAGGTTTTTAAATTCCTTCCAGGATAACTTAGAGCGGTCCTTCCAGTTCTTAGTTATGTAAAATGTGTATACATCAATAAACAAAGAGTAATAAGGACATGCAGGTCCAGTTTAGAAAATCTAAGCTCTGTGATGTGTAATATTGCATGCCCCATGATAGGGTCGACTTTTGGTACCCCATTTTCTCAAGACGCACTTTCAGGGAGTTCCACAGCTTGTGTGTGTGCTTACAATACCACATAATATGTAAAAGATCTGCGCGTGGAGAGAAACAACAAGGGCATGCTGGGGAGACTTTAGGATTAAATTTGTTTAATCTGACTTGAGTGAAATAGGAGTTATTATTGATCATTAATTGCATATAATCTAATTTTTTAAAGGGGGCAAACTTAATAGTAGATTCGAAGGCAATGAGTTTTTGATTATCCATGAACTTGGTTCCTTGTTTATCCCAAAATTCAGAAATAAGTAACACTGTTTGGTATTTAGAGGCAACCACTCTTTTATACATGTTGGATAACATATGCTTCCTGATAGTTAAACTTTTAATAATGTCTACAAGACTGGCCATGTCTTGTACAATATTTGGAGTTTCTTTAATTAGTGTAGGTATGAGCTCCCTAAGCTGCCGTAATACAGTAGTGCATTTAAAACTCAGACTTAGCTCTGCCTCATTTCTTGGAGCGATTTCATCTTGTGTTCATAGATATCCCAAACCATATATTAAATTCTTTAATTTTTGGATAGTCAGAAAGATTATATTATTGTTCAGTCTAATGTTAGGGTTCATGTGTATAGGTTGAAGGAAGGAGAGAGCTTTATCCAAAGCGAGGAAAGTCATTAAGTCCTGGAATATCTTAACCTTCTGCTTTAAGATGCTGTTTATTTTAAAAGCTTTTTAGACATTGCTGTCATAAAGGGGAGTGCCTTTGGGTTGAGGTTGTTGATAATAGCATGGTTGTACCAAATTTTAACACAGTAGAAAGCACCCTGTACGTACGGGCATGCAAGGCTGAACCAAATCCTGAAGTAAACACGAATAGCCAGCATGTGGGGAAAAAAGGCACAAGATACCAAAAAAAGTTGGATTAAGCCAAAAGGCTAAATCCCTTTATTGTCCATACTGGTTTCGGCCACAAAGCCTTCATCAGTGGAACAGTATCATAAAACAAAACACAGAATCCTACCTAAATAGACCCTCCCCACCAATAGAAAAATAGCCCTGCCCACTACAACACCAAAAGTCACTCCTTCCATAATATACAAATAACATTTCAGAAAAATTAGCCTGTAATTAAATCAGCACCAGTCTAAGAGGGTAATATGCATATAAATATGCACCATAAAATAGAATTTCCAATAGAGAAAAAAAAGATAGAATCATACAAACCTAATCTAAGCAAAATAGGTCCCATAAAGCATATTATACAGAATGCAACATTACAAGTGGTCATTAAGTCCAGGAGGGAATAGCCCCCCAACTTAATGATCCAATATTTTTCTTTTTTGTTTAGAATACTGTGTGTTTCTATTCCCAGTAATTCTGTCAATAATCATGAAGTGGAATTCCACATTAGTATGTATCATACAATGTCTATATAATGCATTGGTTTCACGCTTATTATGAATATCACTATGGTGATCAGACATTCGTGTTTTAAGTGCACGTGATGTCTGACTAACATAAAAGGATGAACATTTACAAGTGGCCAGATAGATAACCCAATCGGTCCCACAATTCCCAAAAACTTCATATCATAAACTTTGCTGGTGTTTTTGCAAGTAAACTGCTTGAGTTTATTGATATAACAGCATGATGAACAATGTCCACACAGAAACATACCAATCAAATTATCCCCGGATACTGTTAGTTGTTTATAAATAGCACCCCACTGCCGGTATGTTTAAAATGGGAAAAGTGGGACCCCAATGTTTTATCCTTCCTGAATGAAAACTGACATGTGGTCCCGAACACTGTCCTTAAGTCATCATTAGCCAATAGAATATTCCAGTGTGTATGTATAGTGTCTCTAAGAGTGTTGATGTTACGCCCATAGGTGGTTACAAACCTAATGGTGTCAGCAGGGTCTGCTCCAGTTTTGTTTTTATATTCCAATAAAGAATACCTATCCTGACAACTGGCCCAATTGCTAGCTGATATAATGTCAAATTCCCTGTATCCCCTACTTCTGAACCTGTCATAAAGCTCTTGGCGTGACAGATCATAATCCTGCATGGTAGAACTAATTCTCTTCATACGGAGAAACTGAGATTTGGGGATGTTGTGGATGGTATGGCTAGGATGTAGACTAGTGGCATGGAGCAAACTATTGTATTGGGGGTATTTGCAGAATAATCTAGTACTTAAGAGTATTATCCACATTCCTCCAAAGAGTGACATCCAGAAAATTGAGTTCATCAACATCCATGTTTAGAGTGAATTCAATACCCCATTTATTTTCATTCAGGTATCGAACAAACTCATCCAAATAATTTGTATCAGCCTGCCATACCATCCAGCAATCATCCAGATATGTCAATTTCATCCAGAAAAAGATTATGTGAAGTCATACATGAGTTGTTCTTCCAGGAAGGCCATGAAAATATCTGCATAAATTGGTGCAAAAGAGGCACCCATGGCCGTGCCCTGTATTTGCCAATAGCATTCTCCCTGGAAGTAAAAAAGGTTCTTAGTTAATATATGTTCCGCCATGCATAGCAGCAATGTATTAAAGCCTGCAGAGTATAAATTGGCACGTTCCAACCAAAATTGTAGGGCCTCATGACCGGCCCAATGGGGGATGTTAGTACACAGGGCCTTAACATCAAGGGTGCAAAGCAACCACTCAGGTTCCAATTGTGTATCTGATAAAATTTTCAAAAACTGTGTGGTATCCTTTAATCGTGCCCTAATAAGAGTCAAAAGGGGTTTGAGATACTGGGTCAAAAATGCTGAGAGAGATTTGGTCAAGGAACCAATCCCAGAAACTATAGGTCGACTTGGAGGCTTGGTTAAGGATTTATGAATTTTCGGTAAGAGGTACAAAATCTGTTTTTGTGGGTCCCTTACAGTGAGATGAGTTTTGGTCATTTCACTGATAATACCCTCTTCTACCACCTGACTCAAAAATGAATCCATATCCCTTTTAAAGTTTGGGGTTGGATCCAGGGGCATAGCCATATAATGCTGAGGGTTGGACAACTGTCCCTTACCCTCATCCAGATAATAATCTGTATCCATTACTACTGCCCCTCCTTTATCCGCTGGTAAAATAACCACACTATGGTTATTCTTGACCTGACCTAATGCTTCATTTTGCCCAGTAGTAAGATTATGACCCAGTACTAAAGAATCACCCATGTGAAGTAAATCCCTGAGAACAGCCTGCATATTACCTTCTTAAACTGGTGCTGATTTAATTATAGGCTAATTTTTCTGAAATGTTATTTGTATATTATGGAAGGAGTGACTTTTGGTGTTGCAGTGGGCAGGGCTATTTTCTATTGGTGGGGGGGTCTATTTAGGTAGGATTGTGCGTTTTGTTTTATGATACTGTTCCATTGATGAAGGCTTTGTGGCCAAAATCGGTATGGACAATAAAGGGATTTAGCCTTTTGGCTTAATCCAACTTTTTTTGGTATCTTGTGCCTTTTTCCCACATGCTGGCTATTTGTGTTTACTACTGTACCAAATTTTAACCCATGGGGGAAACCAGGTATCTTTCTTCAGGTTAAATTCAGAGATTAGGAGTATTCTATTTGCGCAGATTATCCAGTAGTAAAGTTGAATATCCAGTAACCCTAAACCTCCCTTCTCTTTAGGGTATATTAATTTTTGATAGCTTATTCTAACTGATTTAGGGAACCATAGAAATTAGGCCAACTCCGTATGTACTTTTTGGAAGAAATTGTTCGGAATGACGACATTTGAAGCATTTAGTTGATATAAGTATTTATGTAAGATGTTCATCCTAATAATTTCAGTTGCTGCCATCTACTGAAGTCTTGCAAGGTGTCTGCCCATATTTTCATTATATTTTTTTGATACATAAAGGAATGGTTATGCTCAAATTGCAACCCTAAATATCTGAATGAGTATTCAATCTTGAAGGGTGAGTCCAATAGTAGGTACTCTTTGTGATGTAGCAGGTTAATGGGAAAAATCAGTGACTTTTTAGTATTAACTTCATAGTTTGAACTTCTCGAAAATTTGTCAGTTGTGTTGCCTATCTTCTTCAAGTCTGATATAGGACATTCAAAGTAAATATTCAGGTGGTCTGCATAGGCAGATATCATTATCGTAGCATTCAAGATTCTAGGAATAGAGTGATATGTGGCTTGGGAGAGGTATAGAAACAGCAGTTTGATGTATACATTGAAGAGGAGAGGGGGCAACCCTGTCTAGTTCCATTTGCTAGTTTAATAGGTTTACCCATTTTTTATTAACATAGAGATAGGTATAGGAATTATTATACAGGGTTCTGATAATATTAGTAAAGATTTTGGAAATGTTAAAATGATTAATGGTTGTAAAAAGGAAGTTCCAATTGACTCTGTCAAATGCTTTACAAGCGTCAGGAACTAAACAATAACCAGAGTGTTTTTTGTATTTACTAAGCTGAATCATGGCATCTAGGGTTAAGGTATTATTCCATGTCTGCCTATTCAGCATGAAGCCTGCTTGCTCAAGGGATATAATACAGGACATAACTTTTTCAGTCTTTCCATTAAGACTAAGGCCAAGATTTTAATATCTACATTAATTAGCGATATTAGTCTGTAATTGTGTGGGTTCAATTTATTTAGATTATTTTTGGGTATAAGGATAGCCTTCGAGTGGTTTAGGTATAAGTCAGATATGCCATTTAGTTTGATGTGGTTAAAAACTTTTAACAGTATGGAAGATAAATTTATATCAAATGTTTTATAAAACTCTGAGGTGAACCCATCTGGGCCTGGTGCCTTGCCAGGCTTGAGTTTTTAATGACCTTATTTCTTTCTTGCCTGCTAAGAGGAGCATTAAGTATCTCTACCTGATTTTCCTGTAATTTAGGCCATGTGATATTTTTAAGGAAACCTTCAATTTCTCCAAAAGCAGATTGGTGAGTATCCATACCATATACTTCTCAGTATAACTGATGGAATATCTCTAATATTTGATTATCAGATTTATGTATTTTTCCCTGGTAGTAAAGGAACGAAATTCTAGATGTTTCCTGCCTATTTGTGATTATCCTCACCAGTACTTTCGAAGAAAGTTGCGCCAATTCAGAGTATTTAGCAATGCATTTTTGTTCATGCAGAGAGTAGTTATGTTAATATAGTACAAATAACTGTTTTTGTGCTTCATTTATTAGTTTTTCAGTGCCATGGTTTGGTCTGCGCTGGTATTCAGTTTCTAGGACTTTCAGATTGGATATTAATTTATAGGTTCATAGGTTGGTACTAGGCTATCAGCCCTAGGGCCTATACAAGCCTAGCCATAACAATTCCCTATTTCTTCCCACACTATTTACTTCCCTGGACCCCTGTCTAGCAGGGTGACTGACGTGATCCCAGAGGTGAATTTCCTTTCTCCCATCCAATCATCAAGGTTCCTTTTGAAGAGGGCCAAAGAGGCACTCTGCTTGACATGTATGGGCAGTCTATTCCAGAGTCTCTGGGTCAGGAACCTATCCCTCCAGCATGTTTTGTTTATTGTGATGACAAGGTTTAGATCCCTGGAGCGTGTGGCTCTGAGGGATTGGGATTTCTTTAAGTATAGCATGTCCAACAGCTCTGGGTTTTTCTTTTTCTCTTGCTATTCTTTTAAAATATGAGGCTTTCTGAATAAACAACCCTCTTAATTTGGCCTTACAAGCTGCCCACTGTACATCAACGGGAATGTTAGTGCTTTCTAAGTCTCTTTCCAAATCAAGCAATGTATTTTATACCTCTTGTATAACGTCTGATTTAAACAACAGATTGTTATTCATTGACCAGTTGGAGCTGTTAGGTTCCCTTTTTGGTTTGTTGGGAGGGTTTATTTGTAAAGTAATTTTTGAGTGATCTGAAA
Source organism: Protopterus annectens (assembly GCF_019279795.1). Taxonomy (NCBI): domain Eukaryota; kingdom Metazoa; phylum Chordata; order Ceratodontiformes; family Protopteridae; genus Protopterus; species Protopterus annectens. The sequence goes on from NC_056746.1 coordinate 1,265,111,603, forward strand.
AATAACTTGGATCCTTAGAGAATTTAATATCTGCTTCCCACAGAGTCTCTAAAATGAGAAAAAAATCTATTCTTGACCAGGAATTATCTCACTTAGAAAAATATGTGTATAAATTATTTCTCCCCTGATCATCAAATGAGATGGGATCTATTAAGCAAAAGGTCATGAATTCTCCTATGGCTTTCGACTCTTAAGTTTTGCTAGCTAGAATTACTAGTGCAGTCTAAGTTTGGGTAAATAACTGAATTCCAATCTCCTCCTATTATGTAATCATATTTCGGGAATTTACCTAAAACATTATATAGTTCCAAAAAATTATTTTTTGCTGTCTGTGACAGGGGCCATAAACGTTGAGGAAAAGTGTTAATTTCCTATTGACAAGATTGGTAGATGTGAAATAGCACCATCTGCCTTTTGTATCCACTTTGGATTCTATAATAGCATGTGGAAATGATTTTTTTAATTATAGCTATACCTTTCGAGTTGGTACTATCCCACGCTGCAACTCTCTTTAATCCATTTCCTGTGTGAGTCCCCTTTCCATTTTTCAGTAAGCCTGTGTGTTTCTTGTAAAAAAACATATGTTCATCTCAGATTTGTAAACCAAGTGCATTAATAAGTTTTTCTTATTTTTGTCTTGTATCCCCCTCACATTCCACGATTCTATCATCCACGTTTTAGGACAAATAATGCATTTTCTTAATTTCGGTTATGAGTTGGGGTATTTGTTCTCCCTGAAAGGCTACAAACAAATCTCTCACAGACCAAGAAAGAGGTAGAAAGGATAATTGTAAGGCAGTAGAACCTAGCTCTCTCACTACTAAACCTGGGCCTAACCGCATATCACCTACTGGTGAAAGAGCTTGATGTAAATAGGTTACATAAAATAGTATTAATACATAAACTTTAGAAACCAATGGACTGTAACCTATACAAAAACTGTTTACCTAATCTTTCTAACAATATTTCAACACAAACATATATATATACATAACTAATGTCACTCCTCGATTGGTCATCCAATTACCCTTCTTTGATAACCACATTCTCCTAAAATGAAAGTGTAGCCTCGTAAATTATGGCATTATACAGTAAGAATATCATAAGGAACCAGCTATTGTAAACATTCCAAGCATATCAAATTAACAGGGGTTATTAGTTTAAGAGCACTGTATAGATATCTTTTGAGAGATTCAGGTCATATATTCCACAACTGTTCTGGAATGGAAGTGAAGTCTTTTTTAAGATTAACATTCTATGACAGCATTTTATACTAAGCCCAGCCAGGCTGTTAATCTTGTTCCAAGCATAAAAGTTCACAGTAAGAAACCAAAAAAAAAAGTCTTTGCTTTAGGACACAACATTGTGTAGCTAATTTGCTAGCTTAATTTAGATTATATGTATGCCACAGTTAACATATGAAAAGGGGTGCAAACATTTCTTGGTCAAATTCAGTCACTAGATGTAAGGAAAAATGTCATTGCAGCTTGCTGTATACATTTACTCTCATTGTCTCTTGTTAGTTTAGCAGTTATTTAATTGGGAAAAGCTGGGTTACCTTATCAGCTTGATGTATCATCATCGGTAGCTCCTGTCAGTTATAGCTTTACTAGTATAGTGCATGGCTTTCATATACCTCATTGTTTTGTTTATTAGCGGTATTAAAACTTTCGGGGCTAATTACAGTTGCAGGAACATCATTTCCTCTGTCTCCAAAGTTCAGCCGTGACCTTCTTCAAGTGCCAGAGAAGGGATGTCTATGATGTTGATGGCGGAAGTAATTAATTCGTGAATTCCCTACTCCTCAACAAACACTGTTAAGGACCTGGGGCGTTTGTGACCTTTTTAGACAGTACTTCTTGTTCAACGGGCACTTCTGGTTTCTTTTATTAGTTTAAAAAAATTATAGATTGAAGGACAGCCACATTGCTTCAGGGGATATGACAACAAAGGAATTTAATATATAAGATGCAAGTGTATAGAAAAGGTATATCTGATCTTGTTTTCATATGTAATTAAAGCTCGGTGATTTACCAAAACATTTTATAAATGCAGCTTTCGCTTCCTTGGGAGAGTCAATCATAAATTTCTCTTCCTTATTATAGAATATTAACATGTTGGGGTACTTCATTTGGAATTTAGTTTTGCACTTTATTAACTTGGTGCAGTAAGGTGCGAGCTTTTGGTGCCTTTCTTTTACGGCTAACAGAAGGTCTTGTGAGAGAATGATTTTGTGCCCTTTCCAAATGATTTGGTTTTGTTTTTTTGGCTTCTGACAGCAGCTTTTGGACATCTTGAAAATTTAATAGCCTTGCATAAATCTGTCTGGGTGAGTCACTGAATTGTTTTCTATGCAGGGCCCTGTGTACTCTCTCTATTGTAATACCACTTGTGTCTGACTTTAGTATGTGCTCAAATATTTGCAGGGTAAGTTTGTTTAGCTGGTTGTGATCATATGTTTCAAGTACCCCTCTTATCAGTATGTTGTTGCATCTGCTCCTCGCCTCAAGGTCAATGAGCTTTTGTCGGATCACTGAGAGAGTAGTGTCTTTAGCTTTAAGTTCTTCTTTTAATAGGGCAAGCTGATGCTCGTTGGCTTTGTTGTTTCCTCAATAGTGTCCATTCTCGCCACTATTTGATTTATTTTGTTTCCGAAGCCAGAGAGTTGTTCAGAAAAGCTCTGAACTGCTAGTTGGAGAGGCAGCAGGGCCTCCATGAGATCTTCCATGTGAAAGCTTGGGTCCGATTTCTGTTTCGCATTGGGCTTCTGTTTCTTGCTGTTTGCTTGTTCTTTGTCTCTTAATTATCGTTTCTTTTTCTAGCGAAGTTATACTGGACAGTTCTGTTTTACTAGTTAAAGTCTCCATATTCTCAATTTCTTTTTCTTTTGGCATTTTCTGTATTAACAATACAGAAAGCTAACTTTGGGCTTTGTAATACTTGCGGCTAGGGGCCTGAATAGTAAATGTGGTGAGGAACCTCCAATTATCAGTAGGTTTTAAACTGTTATTTAACCAATTCTTATCCAAATATTACCTCTTCTCATTTAGCTAAAGCTGAAAGAAAGCAGATACTGTTGTGGCTTAATTTGATGATTGAGTTAATGAGGCTGACTTCACGAGATTGCAGATTCTGGGTAGGAGCTTCGTGAGGAGTGTGTTTATAGGATGCCCACCATCTTGGAAAACCTTTCACACACAATCATACTTTTACATGCTACCGTGCCCCATCTTTTCAGCTCATTATCTTCTCAAGTAGGATATTTTTCCTGATCACTGTACACACTTCCCTCCTTTTACCATTGTCCACTGAGAATGAATAGATATGACCATAATGCTGTATTAATAATTTTCATGATCCACTTGAGTCAAATGAGTTTCCTGTGACATGGCGATACCTGCTGATAATCTTTTTATACATGCAATCCGGGTCGGGTTCACTTGGGATTTAAGCCCACTGATCTAACATAACAAAACAACACATTTCATAATAATGTGTATAAGAAAGACTATCAACTGTAAATTATAGTAGGACTATTAAAGCAGATATTAAGTAAATGCATTGCAGTATCCAATCCAATAAGACCTCATCTAGTATCCAGTAATCTCATTCTATCCTTTTAAAAATGATTAAAAAATCCCAATAAGTTTAACTGCACAAGAACAACAAATACACAATTACATACAAAATAATTAAGCTTCCAAGGAGCAGACTGTCTGCCTCTAATCAGAATCAAGAAACAAGCCTAAGCAGCTAATGCTTTATTGCCTCCCCCATAGTGCCTTTTTTTAGGCAAGGTCTAAAAAACAAAATTGCTGGCATGAAAATTGCCAGTCATAACAAAATAAGGGTCATGCTGCTAAACTCTAGGAGCTTAAACCAAAAACTGCACACCCTGGAAGCACTGCTATCACTGGAGGATGTAGATGCCTGTGCAGTCACAGAAACCTAGTTCAACGATTCAGAGAGTACTTCAGCCTTGCAAGGTTACGTCTTCCACTCCTTCAGACTGCAAAATGAGCATGTGAGAACCAAAGGAGGTGGTGTTTCTATCTATTTTAGAGATAAATTCACCTCCCAACTAGTTAGACGGGACTCCAAGTTCAGATTACTGAGGGTAAGACCCCCCATTCAAGTCGTAGTTAGTTATAGATTCCCCTTCATGGATCATGATGCACATAAGGCCTACTTGACCAAATATTGCCAAACACTCTGGTGATGGGGGATTTCAATTATCCCACCATCAGCTGGAAAACCCACTCTAGCCCTAACTCACTAGCGCAAAAGTTCCTCGACTTTGTTAACTCAAATGCCCTAGAACAAATTGTTCAAACCCCAACAAGAGGAAAAAATACACTAGATCTGGTCCTCACTAACATGACAAATAGACACACCACTGCACCTGTTGGACCCTCATTAGTTAAACCTAGCCACAAATCAATCGCCTTCAAACTGGCACTAACACCAGAGCTCACAAAGGGCAAAGTCGTACTAAAAAACTTCACCAAGGCAAACTATAAACGTATAAATGCATTTCATGCTCCCACCCCCAACTGGAAGTGGTGACTACACCAAAGCTTACACTAAAGCTCTGTACAATCACTTTTATAAGTGTATAGACTCGACTGTTCCAAAAACAATCAGTCACACACTGATGCTGCAGAGATAGCAAACCTTCTGACAGATTTGACAAACATTTCACTCCCTTATCCCCTTCCAAACCTATCACAAACCTTTCTCCCAACTTACCTCCCACCCTACATATCCAAAGAGCAGGTCATTAAAGCCTTGTCTAAGGCAAAAAAAAAACAGCCTCTATGAGACCAGATGGCATCCCAGGCTGTCTTTTAAACAAACTAAAACATGAACTAGCATCATCATGAAGTACCCTTTTCAATCACATCCTAACCACAAGGTACATTCCTGTTGAATGGAGAACAGCAACAGTTATTCCCCTCCACAAAGGTGGCTTAACAACAGACCTGGGGAATTATAGACCCATAAATCTGTTAAGCTTCATCTGCAAGGTCATGGAATGGTTCATTATGGACCTGATAAATAAAGAAATAGGCAACCTCCAAACCCTGGATCTGACCCAATTCGGCTCTGTCAAGGGAAGATTCTGCTGTTAAACCTGCTGGATTTCTTTGAAAATGTGGTCCAGGCCATTGACAACAGCAAATCTGTGCACACAGCATACCTCGACTTGGCCAAGGTTTTCGACACAATTCTACATTCAGGTATTACCGATAATCTTAGAAAACCTGAATGTAAACCCCTTTGTTGTAAGATTGGTTGCCAACTGACTCACAACCCAGTCACACACTATCATAGTGGGTGACTCCACATCAACCAGCAGACTTCTCACCTGTGGGATGCTACAAGGGTCATTGCTGGGCCCCCTACTGTTTGGTATATACTTCTCAGAAGTTCAGGCCAAATCTAAGGGGCTCTGGCTGACCAAGCTTATGGATGACTGCAAACTGGGTGCAATTATCGCATCTCCAAATGATGTCAGTATACTTCAGGAGGGTCTTACACAAACCAACAACTGGTGTCTTAGTCACTGTCTCAAACTAAACGCAAAGAAATGCATCATCATTCCCATCAGTAAAAACAATGTCCCTTCACACTATCAAATTAACAACAATACCTTATGTACCTACGAAGTGGTAAGGGATCTGGGATCACAAGTAGACTGCAACCTTAACTTTGACATTATATAGTAAGGACAGCTTTCTACATAGCACACTTGATTATCAAAGATATCACCACTAGTGCAAAGGAGGCTATAACCCCTCTATATTTGTCACTAATTAGGCCAATAATTGAGTATAACACCCCTTTTATCGTGTAAAGTACAAAGCACATGCAGCAATTGGAGAGACCTCGGAGGTTTCTAACAAAGAAGATCAAGGGACTACAGCACGTGTCTTACACAGATTGATTAAAGTCTCTGTCACTATACAAAGTATCATATAGACTTCTTAGGGGAGACTTATGCCTGGTGTACAGAGCAATCTCCGACCCAAACCTAATGAATTTGCTGCACATCCATAAATCAAACAAGACTAGAGCTATCCATTCTGTGGACCTAAATATGGCCTGCAACTTGAATAGGACATGCTGGAGTAACAGATTTGTTTCCCAGCGACTGCTACTTCTCTAGAATAGGCTGCCAATTCATGTGAAACACAGCACCTCTATGACACTGTTCAAAAGGAACCTGGACGAGTGGATGGGGCACTGTAAATTCATACTAGGGATAGCACCCACAATCCTCCTCAACATGGGCAGTCATTACTAAATACAATCCTGGGTATTGACTAAAGTATCTATGGTATTACATTGGGATTAAATTGCTAGGCTTTAAATGACCTCCAGGCTGATAACCTAGTAACCCTTTTATGATCTTATGAGTAGTAAAACTCATTCCAAATAAGATCATCATAAGATCCGTCACCTTCACATTAGATTAATTTCATTTTACCAACCTTACAATGGAAAGCAACACTGATATGCATATGCCAGAAAGAAAAATGTCCCAGTACTAAAACTGACTTATTTATTGCCTGTTATGTTCTGTCACTTCCAACAACAATCCTGGGGAAAGGGTAAGCTGTTACCTCTGCCCTGATCTACCTCAGAATAAAGGAAATGGCTTCAGGTTCCCCCCTAATTTGCTGGACAGCTGGGAAACAAACATTGGTCTCAGAGGTAGAGGAAAAATCTGATGCAGGATTTGATGCCTTCTCCATGTCTAAAAAAGTCACTGTCCTGCCTGATAGAAACACCTTGAATATGACATAGTAAATTAGCTGGAAGCATAATTTCAGCTGCCTATGAGTAAGATCAGTATAGGCATTCTCACAAAATGTTCCTCTCTCCCACTTTTATCTTACCTTGTGTCCACGGGGCCAGTCTTATCTTTTCTTTGAGCCCATATGCAATGACATGGACAATGAGAAATCTTTCCTGCTTGCACTGGCAGAAAAACTCCATTAGCCCTCTCAAAAACAATGTCCTTTTTCAGTATTCCACTCCATCTGGTGAGCTACTCTACCATAAATTGGATTTAAGCACTGCCGAACAGTCTCTCTCTGGTATTCAAGAAGATGTTAAATTCTTATGGCAGGCCCTGCATTTGATTTCTAAAGTTTCCAACATGGATTTATCAGCTGATAACCACTTGTCAGTAGATTGGAGCCTACTTATCATCCCCAGGATTTAGACAGAATGACAAAAAACAACTTTATTGATTTCCTGTACCTTCAAAAGTGTTATTTTCTTTGACATCTGCTAATTGTTGACATTATAGTTAGCTCACCAATTATCTGGGAGAATTTCTCCACGTCTTTCACTCCATCACTTGTGCAGATAGGCTGGCCAGACAGGGTTATCTCAAAGACAGAAATATTCTTTTTTCCTTTTTTTTTCCTGAGCGCATGGATCAGTTCAACAGCCAAGAGGTATAAAGATAAATATACTCTCTTCTTTTCTTATGTATACCTCTACTGCACCTTTTAATTACTGTTTTATTTAACATATACAGTTCTGAGAGGATGCCTGAGAATAAAGCTAACCACTTCCCATCCCAATCTGACTTTTGGACAGAAGTCAGACCTCCACCTATTTTATAGACACTAGAAGCTAGGCATGTTTTCCCAGGATCTGTGTAGGTTTTCCCATGGCAATCTGGCAGGGCCTTTGCACAGCTTGGATATTGCTCTACTTTCCTATGCAGGATAAATCATACTGAACAGTGATCCTAAGAATGAACATAGTACAGTTGGATAACATGGCTGACAGCCACTTCTAAAACCCCCTTAGGCGTAAAGGAGAGATTGTTTCCACAGGCCAGCCTATCTTTGTGAAACACCATGTGTGGCACTTTGCACACAGAGGCCTTCAACTCTGATATTCTTAATTGAATAGATGGCTACCAAATATACTGTTTTTAACGACAATGAACCTTAGAGATGAAGATGCTGCTGCTTCAAAGGCAACCAAGGTGAAATTTTCCAGAACAAAATTAATATGCCATGGTGGGGATTCTAACATCATGGATGGTCTCATATGCAGGATGCCCTTTAGAAACTGTTTTACTCCAGGTGCAGTAGTTAAAGACAGATATAAATCTAAACAAGCAGAAATAGAAAATGATGCACCTTATCTAATGTGCAAAAGATATTCTACTCAAATAAAGTAGAAAGACAGAATATAGCTTGCTATGTTGTGGCTTCCCTAGACTGGATGCCATTGGAGTTATGACAGGCTGAGAAACTGGTCCACTGAGATAAATAAGAATTTCATAGTTGAATATTTCTTGGCTTCTTTCTGTTTCTGCAGGGACCTCTGGAGAAGAAGATTACCACTGAGGAATCAGAGTTCGGTCTTCCAGTATGCAAGGTGGAGGTTCTTTAGGTTTGGGTGTACCAGTGATACCTTATGCTGCAAGAATGCAAGATAAGGGGGGGGGGGCATGGACCCTTTGCTGCTCAGTTTCTTGAAGATGGAGTGCCAAGGCTATGTTGGGTAGAGAAGAGCCATCAGACTTATTTTGACTCTGTCCTGGATTGCCTTGCATAATGCTTCAGAGATCAGGGTCATGTGAAACATATAAACAAGGCCACTGTTTTATGACATGAAAAATCCATTACTAAGACAGTTCTGCATGAAAACCTTCAGCAGAATCAAGGGAGTTGGCAGCTTATTGATAGGGCAAATAGATCACTGGAGTGTGCTAGGCAATTGTCTGTTCATAGAATACTGTAGGGCCCAATTTCTACTCAAGGGATTGGACAGTCAACTACTCAGATGGTATCCCATTGCAGTATGAGCTGAAGGAATGTAGTGGGCTGAAATCAAGATTCTTTATTTGGATGCAAGTTCAGAAGGCATCATAGCTGGCCTGCACAAGTAAAGTACAGCTGTGTAAGAACTTGCCACAAGAGTAGATATTTGAGTAGATCACTATTGCAATGGTCATTACTGGGACTTCAGATGCAGAAGGCACTATTACCAGTCCAACTTCCAAAACTCAGTGCCATTCTCCATCCAGGCCAGGTGTTCATCCACTCCTTAGGGATATCCAAATCAAAGGGTAAAAAGATCATACAGATAAACCATTCAGTAAAAACTGCAACAAAGACCCAAACAAACTAGAAGAGCCTCCACAACATGAAGTTTAAGTTGTTACACACTGTAGATTTGAGCTATGAACAGACAAGGCCCTGGGACACACCAATGATTTATTTGCCCCATCACTAAGCTGCCAGCTCTCTCAATTCTGATGAAAGTTTCCATGCAGAACAGTCATGGACAAATTTTTGTCTGGGTCTTTGTTGTAGTTTTTATTCCTTAGGGATGTCAGGACATTTCCTGTATAAAGTTGCATTCTGCTAATGTCATGCTAGACCTTTCTTACTCAGTACAACCACAGGGTATCCACCCTTCTTGACACTAACCAAGATCTTAAGAATACTTTCCAAACAGGGACCTATATGTATACTTGTTGGATTAAAGAATTTAAGAAATAGTGTTTCCAAAAACTACTCAAACAAGCCAGGAGCCATGACAAAGGAAAAGGGGGGAAGAGGTAAAGTTATAGGGACAGGGTACCCCACCACAGTCCGGGATGCCCAAGAGGTAAGAATACAATGCATGGGAACCAGTACTGCAACAGTGATCTATATGAGGATCATCTATTATGGCAGTTGTTGTAGCAGTTCTTACTACTGGCATGATTCTCAGAGCACAGGATGCCTAGGGAGGTGGACAGATTGGTAGGACTGAGCTGTAGCATGCCTACATACTGGCAGTTGCAAACCCAGCCCTAGTTCTGGATCCAGTATCTATTCTACAGTGCTTGGAAAAGGTGTGGACTAATTACTAGATAGCTGTCTCAAGAACTGCCTATACACTCAGCTCCCACAGCCACAGAAAGGCCACAGTTGCTGTTGTACCCGCTGGTGCTGTGGGCTGCCATAGTTCCTTCTAAATTCTTTCCATGGTAGGATAAACAGTATAAACTGCAGTGAACCAACTACTTAACAGATTATCTGTTTGGAAACTGTTTTGCCTTTCTTCTGGATATAAAGCACAGAAATAACTGATCTGTGATTCTGATGCCCCCCCCCCCCCAACCCCAACAGGATCTCACCCAAAGGCTCCATTATTGGCAACAACTGACCAATTTGTTCTAAAGGAATGAAGAAATAGGTATTCTCAGGCTTAGAAAGAGTCAAACAGCCCATTTGTTTATGCCAGGAAGTCCTATCAGCCCATCTATTTCCTGACAGCAAGATTATATGGCAGGGCCCAAGGGCAAGCCAGATCGGTGCCTACCCTCATTAGTGACTTGCAGACCTCAGTAACTGCTGTTGTAAGAGACAGCCTTGGCTGACGTACAAGAGCACCAAGGCAGCATTGGCTCCCAAGGACTGCACTCCATGGGCGAAGGACCTAGTGCTCCTGCTACGTGTCACCCAAGTGGCAGGTCCAAGCACCATCCTTCTTTCCAGGATGGGCATGCTGGCAGTTTTTTCTCACTCCTATCCTTCCTGGTTAGCTCTTACATGCATTCAAGCTATTAATCAAATGTGAGTAATTTGCAGCATAGTCAAGGTTTTACCCTCTGTGCCATGGAGCTGATAGTGAGCTTTTGATGTTCATTTTATCAACACTGTATCTCAGCTGCTTATGAACATGTAAGGAATGAAGAATTATTTCTCCATTGTTCTGGAGATTAGAGAAGAAAATAGGGGCTTGAATGGATTGAAGAACTGACCTTACTCTTATGGAGACTAAAAAGAACTCTCTGCAGATGAGTGGGTGTAGTTCTGAAGTCCTCCTAGGTAATGCAGTGGGCAGAAATACTTCTATATATGCATGCATCAGGTCTGAACTGAACAGTTCACTTTAAGTATTACAGAATAATGGACATCAGTGCTGTGACAGGCTCCTGATACTTCCCATAATATTACAGAATGATGGACATCAGTGCTGCGACAGGCTCCTGATACTTCCCATAATATTACAGAATGATGGACATCAGTGCTGCGACAGGCTCCTGATACTTCCCATATTATTACAGAATGATGGACATCAGTGCTGTGACAGGCTCCTGATTCTTCCTATAATATTGCAGAATGATGGACATCAGTGCTGTGACAGGCTCCTGATACTTTTCATAATATTACAGAATGATGGACATCAGTGCTGCGACAGGCTCCTGATACTTCCCATAATATTACAGAATGATGGACATCAGTGCTGTGACAGGCTCCTGATACTTCCCATAATATTACAGAATGATGGACATCAGTGCTGTGACAGGCTCCTGATACTTCCCATACTATTACAGAATGATGGACATCAGTGCTGTGATAGGCTGCTGATACTTCCCATAATATTACAGAATGATGGACATCAGTGCTGTGATAGTCTCCTGATACTTCCCATAATATTACAGAATGATGGACATCAGTGCTGTGATAGGCTGCTACTTCCCATAATATTACAGAATGATGGACATCAGTGCTGTGATAGGCTGCTGATACTTCTCATAATATTACAGAATGATGGACATCAGTGCTGTGATAGGCTGCTACTTCCCATAATATTACAGAATGATGGACATCAGTGCTGTGACAGGCTCCTGATACTTCCCATAATATTACAAAATGATGGACATCAGTGCTGTGATAGGCTGCTGATACTTCCCATAATATTACAGAATGATGGACATCAGTGCTGTGACAGGCTCCTGATACTTCCCATAATATTACAGAATGATGGACATCAGTGCTGTGACAGGCTCCTGATACTTCTCATAATATTACAGAATGATGGACATCAGTGCTGTGATAGGCTGCTGATACTTCCCATAATATTACAGAATGATGGACATCAGTGCTGTGACAGGCTCCTGATACTTCCCATAATATTACAGAATGATGGACATCAGTGCTGTGACAGGCTCCTGATACTTCCCATAATACTACAGAATGATGGACATCAGTGCTGTGACAGGCTCCTGATACTTCCCATAATATTACAGAATGATGGACATCAGTGCTGTGATAGGCTGCTACTTCCCATAATATTACAGAATGATGGACATCAGTGCTGTGACAGGCTCCTGATACTTCTCATAATATTACAGAATGATGGACATCAGTGCTGTGATAGGCTGCTGATACTTCCCATAATATTACAGAATGATGGACATCAGTGCTGTGACAGGCTCCTGATACTTCCCATAATATTACAAAATGATGGACATCAGTGCTGTGATAGGCTGCTGATACTTCCCATAATATTACAGAATGATGGACATCAGTGCTGTGATAGGCTGCTGATACTTCCCATAAGACCACAGGGAAATCTCTCTCAAATGGCCTAATAGCATTTCCTTCTAGCAGACTGTGCATCCTCCTTAAGTATGGCTAGCACATTCAAAAAATGCTGCCTGAAGGGCAAGAGAGTTGGATCATTCAGTAAGAGAGCTGCAGTGTCTTTACACTGGAGTTTATCAGGGCTCCTTGTCATGAGCCAAAAATTCTATTTATAAAGGCAGCACATGAAATTCCACCATGGTCATCTGAATGGGGAGGGAAAGTTAATGCTGTCTGTGCCAGAAAATGTGTTATTAAAATATCTTTTACCTCTCCTCTTACTTTCTGGATCATCCTAATGATGACGGGAATTGGAGTGAATGCTTACAGAAAGAGATGAGTCTATCTGAAGGATATAGCATACATTTCCCATGCTTCTTTCCAAGGTGCTCAGGAGCAAAACATCCTGAGTTATTTGCTGCCCGGATGGGCAAACAAATTTGCTTATGGAACACAACACCTCTGAAGATTCTAGAGAAAAACAGCTTTGTGTAGCATCCATGCATGGGAATCTATCTACAGCTGATCTGCTTAATTGGTCCACCACCTAATTGAAATGAGATGAGATGTAGACCACCATTTGGGTGACAGAGGACTGAAGAGCTATTTGCCAGGCTGTCATCATCAGCTTGTACAAGGAGTAAGAATGGGTCCCCATCAGTATGTTCGTGTGCCACATCACAGCAGTGTTGTATTTTGTCACCTGCAAAACCCTCTTCTTCTAAATAAGTCTGAAATCCAGTAAGTACTCAAATCAGAGACATCATCTCCTCGACATTTCTGTTTTTCCTTTTTTCAGCTGCGTCCAATATCCTTTGCATTCTGAAGTCTCCAGAGTGTGCCACCAAACTAGGTCTGAAGAATTCATGGTTAGTTAGTATCTGATGGTGAGGTTCTTGTTTGAAGGGCACCATTTGCCTCAGTCTGATCTGGTTGGACCACTATGCTTGCTCTTTAGAGATACAGGATACTATGGTGAATTGCAGAGTCCTCGCTGCCATCTTCTGGTAAGGTGCTTAACTGAAGTAGTAATCCAGATTATGAACAAGCATAAATGTGAATGCTCTTAGTTCTACAATATGCATTTACTGGAGACAGGCATTTTGAAGAAACCTTCATTGCAGTAGCCAATCCAAAGAGCAAGGAGATAAAGTGATACTGTGTACCCCCCCCTTTCAAATCTGAGAAGACACTTATGCTTAACAAGTACTGGTATGCAAAGATTGTGTTCCTTGGGATCCAGAGTAACATAAAATAATAGGAGTAGTAATAGGCCTTGAGATGTCAGCATTTTGAACGTTATGACACTGAAATAGGATTTTAGCCTTGACAGAACCAGGATGGGTCTCTACTGGCCCTCATTTCTGGGCACTAGATGAACTCTTGAGTAGAAGCCACTGGTCTGGCCCTGTTTTGGTGCAGGCTTTATGGCCCCTAGTTGCAAAAGCTCTTATAGGTAGGGGATGTACTTGCTCCCTTGGTATGGGTGAAATACTTTACATTTTTGATTGTTTTTTTGGGAGGGGATTGTAGTTTGTGTCCCTGAGATATTATCTGCAACATCCATATGTGTTCTGTGACGCTTTCCCACTTTCTCTTGCATTGGATTACTCATCCTGCTGTCTCTGGGATGGAAGGAATGGGGAGGATCAAGGCTGGGGTGGGGATCCTTTGGGCAGGGGAAGATAAAGGAAACACTTTCTGTAGTCATGGCTGTTCCATTGGGGGCACAGGGCCCTTGCAACACCCAGGCTGCCATTTTGGGTCTCTATTATCCCTTTCTTATACTGGTTCTTCTTACCGTTGGCTTACTTCCCTTTTCCTAACCTGCAGCAGTAGGGCCAAGACATACCTGAGTAATTCCTGTCATACCTAGGCACAAGGGAGGGAAGAGCTGTCTCACTTAATACATGGCATTCTCCCTTTCTTCCATGTTTTGAATACCTCACCAACATGGTCCCCAAAGAGCTGCTCCTAATCCAGTGGAACATTATTTAGTTAGTTTGCTAACAGGGATAATACAGTTAAGAGCTGCATGTTGACGCTCTCTAGCAGGAGTTGCCTGATGCATTGCCAGATCACTGTCCCTGTAGCTGCTGTCATGTATGCTGCATCCACAGCATCATACCAACACTTGGAGTGTTTAGCCACCTGACAGACAGACTGGGTGAATTCCAGTAACTTTGCCATCAGATCCCCATCAGAAACATTCCTCTGGTCAAGGACAGCAAACTTAGTCATATGTTTCTGACAATTAATGGCTCTGAAGGCCATAGTGACAACATTCTGCTTTCCTTTTAATTAAGAGCATTAGGGACAGGTTCCAGTGTAGAACCCTGTTCTGGATCCACAAGCATCACTTCTGGATCTGTCACAAAGGGTTTGTAAAGGAACTTGTGAGAATCTTGGACCCTGTAGAACTATGACTTCTTAGGGACAAGGGGCAGGGTGTTTCATTGGAAGCTAGTAAGAATGCATTCTCTAGAGCTAGCAGAACAAGGGGCAGGGTGTTTATATAATTGGAAGCTAGTAAGAATGCATTCTCTAAAGCTAGTAGAACTGGAGGAAATGCCAGAGATTTAGGGATACCAAGTCAAAATATATTTTGTGTGCCTCTGATACCCCTTTGCTGTTCCATATGAAGTGGTCTTTCATCCCAGCAAGGTGTCTACAAATTAGACTTCTTCTGTGGATGAAGCAGAGGGCATAATGTTATCAGTATATGTGGTATACCTGAGACATAGTATTTGGGAAGGGCAGTCTGATTCCCCTCCCTTCTCTCTCTCTCTATATATATATATACATATATGTGTGTGTGTGTGTGTGTGTGTGTATATATATAGCTGAGAAGTCATTTTCCCCTCTTTGAAAATGATTCCTTCTTTCTCTTGGAGAGAGACAACAGACACTGAGGGTTGATATGAACATAGCTGCAGAGTTTCATAGAACTTGAAGGAACTCCTAAGCCAAGAAGATCCATTCCTGGGGAATACCTTAGGAAGGAAATGATGGGTAGGGACATGCCCACTGCCTGAGAACCAGACAAAGGACAGGATGGGTAGGGACATGCCCACTGCCTGAGAACCAGACAAAGGACAGGATGGGTAGGGACATGCCCACTGCCTTAAAATCAGACAAAGGAGAGGATGCTAGGAACATGCCCACTGCCTGAAAACCAGAAAACTGCAGAAAGTTAGATGCGGGTACCCTAGCTTTGAGCTTCTGAGTTCATTTATGTAGGGCAGTTGCTGCTGCCTTGAAGGCCAGAGATGGATGACAGGATTCCTTGACCTCCATGCTCTGACCCTGAATGCTTTCCTCAAATAAAACAGTGGATACAACATCTGCCCTTCTGAAATAACAAAACACACTTTGACCACAGGCTTTTGAGGCAGAACATGTGCTCTAAAAGCCATATCAGAACTATCTACTCAATGAGACATACCTTAATCCACAGGCATAATGGCCTTCAAAGGAGCTTCACAATAAGTCTTGGATCCCTTATACGCGAGGGCCAGGAGATGCGAAGAACCCTCATTGGGAAACATGCACTCACGCCAATAGGGATGCTGTTTATCATTGCCATATCACCCAGATCCTTGACTGCTACTTTCATAGATCACTTTTCAAATTATTTCTTGGAGAGGCTTCAGAGGTCGGGGAAAAACTGTAAGACAACATAACAGTATGAGTCAAGGCCTTGAATCTCTTCTCTTCTAATTTAAATAGTTTTGGAGGAAATGCATCCTTGTTCTATGACTATGTGGTGCAAATCCTTTCCAGACTCCACAACCCACAGAATCATGCTCTGGGCCTAAACTGGAACTACACAAACTGTGGCAGTCTTTATATGAAGTCTGTCCACTCACAAAGCATCTGCCTTCTTTCTTTAGGACTAAAAGTCCCTAAACACCTTACTGTGTATCTGATAATCTTAAAATGCACAGTATTGCCACTAAAAAAATCACAACAAACAATGAGAAAAATGTTTCCAGTGGGGTACTTATTTGTCTAAATCCAGAGCAGGCCAAACAATGCATAAAATCTATATTCTGTATATATGCTGAAAACTACAACAATAAAGATCTGAAAATAGCAAAGGCAGATGTCAGCTTTATGCAAGTACCATCCTGAAGGGGTTGTTTATAATCTGTCTCAGCAATCAATAAAACATTTTTGAAGACATAAATGGCTCCTGAGATTTCTTCATCGTCAGTAGGTTAAGTTTAATAACTTCTGTAACTTTCAGCAGACTGTAAAAATCAGGATTGAGGCTCCCCTTTGAATAAGAGGACTACCAGGAAAATAGAAAGAAGTTACTATGGAAATCAGAACCACCCCTATGGCAACTAGACACCATCCCTGGTCCCAAAAAGGCCAGAGGTTTTCTTAGTTTATTACCATCCTGAAGGAGCAGGTGCCCACCCAGCTGGATAGGGAAGGGCACATAGTTCTGGAATTTGGGCTGGATGCAGAGCCTTCTGTAGAATGAAATCCTGATAGTAATTTCCATATTTCTGTCTCATATATTTGGTTTGTTTGTTTGTGTCTTTCGGCTTTTCCCGGTTAGGGGTCGCCACAGCGGAACTCCGGTCCACTAATGACTGGCAGTTGATTTTTACGTACCGGCTTGCCAGGCCTGATGCACAACCTTCAACGAAGGTACGCCCATTCACACATGTCTCTACGCAGAAGACGCTCTAGCTGAGAATCGAACTGGACAGCGTCTTACTGTGAGGTGACAACACTACCACAGCACCACCACCGCGTGTCTCATATATTTGGTCTGTTCTTAAAAATTGTAGATATCTGGAAAAATCAAATGAGGGTTGAAGTCCCTAAATAATGACATACAATTTAGTTTCAGGCTTCATGGCATTCAGAAAATGCATGCAAACAGAAAACCCATTATTCTAGCAGCTTTCAAAGCTTATATGACCAATTTTTAAAATCTGTCCCTGATTTTGGGCTTTTGTTCACCCATTATTTTAGGTTTTGTCAAAACATTTTGTGCTTACAGGTTGAGAGGTATGGTAAGAACTGCTGCAACAGTCATCTATGTAAAGAATACCCCTTGTTTATTGATGTACCACATTACTACTGTATTTGTAATCTGACTGAAGACACTTGGACACATCTGAAGACCTGCAGCTCATAAATACTAGACAGTATTTTTTTGATGGTATGTTTGTAAATAGGTCTTTTCCATGACTCCTGGACCTTAAAGGCACCTCTATGTGCTCTGCAAACATGGCTGGCGGCATCTGTTGTGAAAGTGTGCTCTTCCAAAGGGTATTTTTGGGTTGGTCTTTACCTGAGAGATCAACCAACTGAATTCCCTTTCAATAGGGGAATAAGCAAGATGACCGTGCCTTATGGTGTAGATACTGTCAAGGCTGCACAGGTAGCAAAAGGAGAATCCTCATGCAGTACCACAAAAGGTACCAGGAGAACTGAGGATGACTTGTAGCCTAGAGATTTTAGGATGGTCCTTGTAGTCAGGGGATGAAACATTGCAATCTGGGAAAAGAACGTGACTAGCATCACTGCTTGTCCATCATGAGAAGCATTCTAGTACTTCAAGTCCAGAGTGGTCCCTAAGAAATATCTGCTGAATGAAAAGAAAAGACAGGATTTTTCCTAGCTGAGGGAACCCCCTGCTTTAATGAAGCACTAAGTGATGCAGTTCAAGGCTCTTCTCAGCTGCTGCTGGGAATTCACTTGGATCAGTCATCAAAGCCTTGATATGGTGAATCATTCTGGTTAGAGACATACAAAGAATGGGACTATGAATTTTACAAATACAATGGAGCAACAGACAGTCCAAAGGGCAAAGAAGTGATTTAGAATTGCTCCGAGCCAGCAAGGAACTAAAGAAACTTTGTTTTCTTAGAAGAGAAAAACAAGTAAATGTCCTTCATGTTCAAAATGACCACATGGATCTTCAGAATTAGAAGAGGAAAATAAACACTTCAGAGACAGAATTTTTTGTTTTTTTGTACACCAGAATTTTACTTTGAATTTACTTTGGACCATCTATTCATGGAACCTAGAAAAGCCTACAGTAATATCAACAATAAAGTCAACTAAAGATTATTTAAACAGAGCTTTTTAGTTGACTCTAGAACCGAAGCTGCTGTTAAAAAAAGGATAATTAGTAAGGCATATAAATTATTGCACAATAACTATGGGAAGCAATCAGAAGAGGTCAGAAAAGATTGGGAAGAGAAATTGGATACACAATTCACAAAGAAACAATGGGAACAAAATCTAGAAGATCCAGAATTTTTGCTTGGAAGTGTTTGCATAGGTATTTTTATACCCAGGGAAGACTTACAAGAATTTTTGCTCAAGTAGATGTCAAATGTTGGATGTGTAATGAGGAAGAAAGTGATAACTGGGGACACGTCTTGTGAATGTCATGAGTTGGCACACTTTAAAAATTCCCTACAGAGTACTCTGTCAGGAATACTGAACAAGCAAATGAGTGCAACAAAGGAAATTACATTTTTGAACTGTGATACAAGATCTGAATTGCCTTGACATAGTAAGACATGACCAACAAACCAAAGAATAAAAATAAAAAAAAATGGAACCAGAGAGATAGATAGCTGCCGAAAAGAATCTTTACTGGTGCTTCTGCTACCTCGGCCAAACTACCTTCAAGGAATGAACTATACACCACACAGCAGCTTTTTCAATGAGTCTTCTTTTCACACATCATTATTGTTTAACTGAAAAACACTAAGACCTTCAATAATGTATCACCTCTCTCAGTTCATTACTACAGCGCAATAACAGAAATAGCATATACTAATACAACAAAACTCTATTGTGTGAAAAAAACTCACAAAAATATAAAAAAAAAATGACTGAGTATAACAACGATAAATTATATGTTAAGATGAATTTCTAAATTCATACCATTAGGTTGTAAAGTTTTATAAATAATAATAAACCTGGTTTCCATTTCTAACAGCCTGTGAATAAAATCACCCCTGAGACCAAATGAGGTTTAGCTATGATACTACAGAAAAAGCTGACATCTGAGCCTGCACAAATTGAATGAAAATGCTGAGCAACAGGGCTGTCTAAACAATGATTTGTAATATCGCCCAAGTGTTTGAGTATCCATATATTGACCATTCTCTTGGTTTGTCCTATGTACCATCTTGTGGGTGTGCACCCACAATATATTAAATATACAACTCCACATGAACAACAATCAAATCTGTCAGTAGCCCTATACATTCTCCCATCGATTCTACTGCCAAAATTGTTATCTTTCCACATACCTTGTATCTATCACAAGGGAAGGAACCCAACTGCCCCCCCCCCCCCTGGAAACATGTTAAATTTAAAGTTTCCCTCAAATTCAAAAATCTATAATGAGAAAAAGTTACCCTTTTGGGAAACATTTTGCCCAGTGACTCATCCTGGCTAATGATAGGCCACAAATTACTGACCACATTTTTAATGTGCTAGAAAAGGGAGAAAACCTACTGATGAAATAAATATCCTTGTTGTGTTTATGGTCATCCCTTATACCATCCATGTACACCCATTTATCTTCTCTATTTCTCCATGTGACAGTCTTGTGCAAAAGCCCTGCTCCCTCATCCACCATCAACTTTTCTTCAGCTTTTTTATAACATACAGAGAGTAACCTCTGTTCAAAAACCTACTTCTAACCTTTAGAAATTCACTTTCCAACTGCAATTTCTCTGACGTATTTGTTTAAAATATGTTTTAATTCCCCATAGGGTAATGAATTTAGTAAATGGGGGGATGCATACTGTTAGCATAAAAAAAGTTGTTAACAGCTGTCATTTTTCTCTAGGGTTTGAATTGTACCTGTTTCTCCCCACCAACGTACAACTCTCTGTCCAAAAATTGCATCACATCTCTGTGCAGATTATCAGTAAATTCTAAATTAAAAAAAATTCTTACTCAGCTCATTCATAAATCCATCAAATTCCCTCACCTCACCCTTGCAAACAAAAAATTAAATAGTCAATGTAACGTTTGTAAATGAAACACTTTGTGGAAAAAAAAACTCCATTGGATAAACAAACAAATTCTCAAAATGGGCCATAAAAATAATAGAATATGAGGGAGCAAAGGAAGGTCCCATCACAGTACCCTCCAGCTGTAAAAAAAAAAAAAAATCTCTTTACCAAACACAAAGTAGTTGTGAGTGAGGGAAAATTCCAGCAGTTGAATCAAAAAAGCAGTACGGGGACCTTCCCCTAATATTCTGTCAACTGCTTCTAATCCCCACTTCTTATTAATGCTAGCAGGCTTTCACATCAACATAACCCCAATAGAAACCATCTTGGCAGCCCACCCTACAATTTAAAAAAAATGCATTTGTGTTTTTAATACGAGAACAAACCTTGGGTAAATGCATCTTCAAATGGATATCCCAAAAAATACCAACATTTTGCAAGTAAGCATTAATACCCAAAACAATCGGTCTACCCAGGGATCCAATAAGTTTTTATGTGTCTTGGTATGGCATGAAATTTGGCATCCCCGGGACATTTGATGTACAACTTCCTAACATCTGGGGTGGATAAAAAACCCAATCATTCCCCCCACCCCTCTCCAGGATTTCCAACAAAGCAGAATTAAAACTCAAACTTGGGTTATTTGATACCTTTTGATAATTTCTGTTATCCATCAATAAATCATACTCCATCTTATTATAACCTGCCTTAGACATGACTACCCAGTTACTACCCTTTGTCTGCCTGGGTGAATATGTAGTCTTTATTCACCTTACAAATGTATTTAATGCTATCCATTTTCTTCTGTTTAAATTATACTGCCTATCAAGCTTAGCAAACTGTCAGGTATTTAAATTCAACCTGTTTACATAACATTCTCTCAAAACTATTAACCAAAAAGGAAGTCCTGGGGGGATACAGATTTAATGGTGGTAGGAAGATGGTGTACAGACAATCTGCCATAACCAGTGAAAAATCCCTGTTGAAAAGTTTCAACATCTTCCCCTTCCTCACTTTTAACATCATGTGTGTGAATATCATACAAATTCTCATGCACAGACAAATCCATACATGAATCATTCAGTTCAGACCCCACGTCAAACTTATTAATTTGCTTATTTTAAACAAAGATTTTGAGATGTTTTTTACAAAAACATCTAACCTCTAAGAGGATATCTATTACAGTGGGGATTCGTGCAGGAACAAATTTCATTCCCTTAAGTAAACTCTTAGCATCCTCACTAACAGTTAAGTCAGATAAATTCACAATATTGAAATTGTTCACATTATAATTTTCACAAACACCCTGGGGCATTTTTAATATATCTGTGAGTTTTTTCACACAAGTTTTGTAGTATTGGTATATGCTATTTATGTTACTGCACTGTAGTAATGAACTGAGATAGGTGGTACATTATTGATGATCTTAACTGGTGTTTTTCAGTTAAACAATAATGATGTCTAAAAAGCAGACACATTGAAAAAGCTGCTTTGTGGTGTGTAATTAACTCCTTGAAGGCAGTTTGGCCGACATACCAGAAGCACCAGTAAAGATTCTTTTTGGCAGCTATCTTTGTCTCTGGCTGTTTTTCATTTTTATTCTTGACATAGCAAGTCCTTGTTAAGTTTAATTCTGGTGGCTGCCAGAAAAATAATTAGCAGAAAATGAAAATCAAATTCTAAACCAACAATACTTGAAGTAGTGAATATTGTAGCTAAGGTAACACATCAGGAAGTGGGATATTCAGGAAATGGTAGGAATAAATTATATAGAAAAAAGTGGAAATTGTGGGAAATGAGTAGTGACCTATGTAATACAAGAAACTAAGTTATTTAAACCAGATTTTTCCTCACAAGAAGAAACTGCAGATAAAGCATTCTTCATGATTTCACAATTTGTCAGAACAAACTAACATATGGGCCTGACAATTCTAAAAATCAAAGTTGCAGAAGTGCACACTTTTTTCCCATATCTATCAATACATTTCTGATCCTTATCAGAAAGAGGGGGACAGGCATTAAATAAGTGAATAGCAGCAGTGTGATCAGATAAAGCTATAGCTGCTGGGACAGGCATTAAATAAGTGAATAGCAGCAGTGTGATCAGATAAAGCTACAGCTGCTGGGATAGGCATTAAATAAGTGAATAGCAGCAGTGTGATCAGATAAAGCTATAGCTGCTGGGACAGGTCTATGAATAGTCTATAAAAATTTAAATGACTGAGGAACGTTATACATCTTATCTGGCTTTATCAGGAAAATGATTCAGTAACAAATATCCTCTAAAGCAGACAAAACAGGAGGAATGGGAGTAATTTCTGGAAAACCCTTCTGTAACACCTCAGTATTTTCATGGGGACTGAAAAACCTCTGTTCTCCTACTGAAAACACTGGCACATTCTAGCAATAGTCAGGGAGACTCAGAAACTGAGCTATCTTCAGAGTCTAAATCAGAAATATGAGAAAAAAACTGCATCCATCCCTACATCTTCCTGCTCAGATTCAAAATATTGAACCTCTTCAGAAAAAGAGGTATCCCTCTTTCTTCAGAAACTACTTTACAATCAGGATCAATAGCCTAAATTAAACCTTAAGTCAGACCAGTAAACTACTCCTATCCAAAGCAAATGGAGGAGGAGTAGATACATGCTTGATTTTTGTTTCTTTTTGACAGGAAAAATTAGGCCAACCATGTTAGTAATGGCATTAACAGTTTCCCCAGCGATGAGAGAAGCATTCTGACTCAACAGGGAAAACTCCCTTTTCCCTCTCCCAAGACTAACAAGTGTGTCTCTCTCTTACCCACTAAGGAGACCCAAGCAGCCAAAGAGGACGTGGCTAACCCCTTTTTTATAGTAGTCATAGGTGCTACACAAGAAGGGTTCAGGGTAAAAGATGAGTGTCCTGCAGTTCAACAAATGGACACAGCAGAATCACTTACCTGCAGTTAAGGCAAATTGATAGCTTGCTGTCTTGGCAAAGGCTGTTTGCTTATTTTTTTTCTTTTTGTGGGTGGAAGGACTGGCCATGGAACTGGTAGTCGGACAAAAATAGTACCAGTTTCCCAGGGAAAACAAGCAGCAACTGACAGTAAACACTACCAATCCACAAAAAAATATTTTTGACAGAAAAACACATTAAAGCACTATGCCAGCCCCACAAAAGTAAAATAAACAGAATTTTCCACAGGAAAAAATGTTTTCAGTTATTTTACACCACTCATATTGACAGAAAAAAATGAGAGCCCCATTAAAAGTATGTTACAATCTCGTCAGTCTATTAAAACAACACTCCTAGCTTTAAAATAACTGCTGAAGAGGAAAGTAATCAACAAAATTAAGAAAACGGAAGTCCTTCCCTGAAAAGGGAACTTATCTGCCCAGCAAAGGAAAGCATAAGCTAACAGTCTATCCTAGAAAGCCTCAGGATTGTACTCTTCTGTGGCAGTAAAGCTCCGAAGGGCTTTGCGTCCAAACTTGTCTTTCAGTCAGTTCAGCTTAAGCTGCCTGACAGTTTGGGCGATAGTTGGCTGTTATATCCTTAACAGAATACAACCCATATGGCTAAGGCTACTGCAGCAGTGATCAATATGATGAACATAAAATATTTCTCATACTTTCACAATTAGTCAAGACAAATCTTAACATGAGCCTGAAAAGTTAAAATTCTGAAAATCGAAGTTTCAGAAGCATACACATTTCCTCCATACTTATTAATAATCATTCCCAACCTTACAGAATATACATTTGGATTGGATTTAACTGTTTAGCAGCAGAAAGATTAAAACTATATGTAATGGATCAGGTTAGGAATGTAAAAGGCTGAGGAACTTTCTACATCTTATGTCTTTTTAGGTACAGCTGACTGTCAGGAAACATGCACATCCTACAAAGCAGACAAAACTGGATGTATGCAGGTTCAGGAAATTCCTTCTGTAACAGCTTACAGTATTTTCTGAGGGAATGAGCAACCTCAGTGTTCTCCCACTGAAAAACACTGGCACATTCTAGAAATAGTTTGCGAGGAAGAGAAACCCACATATGGAGAATCAGAAACTGAGCTATCCACTGAATCTGAATCAGAAATCTGTCGGGAAACCCCTATATCTGCCCCTTTATTTCCCTATCCAGATTAAAAATCTTGAATCTCTTCAGAAAAGGAAGCATCCCTCTTTTCTTTTTTCCAGAAACTACCTGACAAGAAGGATCATTAGACTGAATTAAACCCTGAGCCAGTCCCAGTAAACTCCTCCTAAGGAAATTCAAGGATGAGCAGATACATGTTTGGTTTTCTGCTTCTTTTTGACAGTACAATGAGGCTAACAATGTTATTGATTGAAGTAGCAGCTTCCCTAAGGAAGAGCACAACATTCTGACATAACTGGGAACCCTTCCCTGTTCCCTCTCCCAGGACTGACAAAGAGTGGTTCTCCCTTGCTCACTGAAGGTCTCCAATGGCTGCAGAGAACTTGGCTAACCTGTAGTACATAGTGGGTGTAGAGGTGCTACACCAGAGGGATTTAGGGCAAAAGATGAGTGATCTGAGGTACAACAGATGGCCACAGCAAAGACATTAACCTGCAGCTAAGTCAAACCGCTTGGCTGGTGTGGTGGCAAAGGTTGTTTGCTTAAATTTTCTTTGTGGCTGGAAGAAGGACAGCCCATGTGTAGGAGTAGCAGGAACCAGTTTTTATATTAGAAATAAGGGTTCTCCTTACCACACCTGTACAGCAAATCCACAGACCACTGGACTTGTGGTTGAGAATTATTGTTGTTGTGTCTTTCGGCTTATCCCGGGTTAGGGGTCGCCACAGCGGAACTCCGGTCCACTAATGTTTGGTACCAGCCCTGACGCACAACCTTCAACGAAGGTACGCCCATTCATGCATGTCTCCACACAGAAGACGTTCTAGCTGAGAATCGAACGGGACAACGTCTTGCTGTGAGGCAACAACACTACCGCAGCACCACTACCGTGGTTGAGAATTATAATGATTTGAATTCTTGTTCCACATAAATTGGAATGTTTCTAAAATTAAGATAATGGGACTCTATTTGAGAGGACCTCTTATAAGAACAAATCTCAAACAAGTCACCTGTAACTTTCTCCTGTAGTTTTAATAATGCCATTGAAATTACTGTCTTGAAGGGGAAAACCCTCTGATTGGCAATAAAGTGAGGGGAAAAATACTGAACTTTAAAACTGCTTTCACCCTCATCAGCAGAAAAACAGAAACTTCTCTCTCCAGTTTCCGTAATGCATCAAAAGTATAAATGTATGTGTGAAGGGTTTGGGTCTGAACTCTAACCCAAGTCAGTTCTAATATACAAGGAAACAAAGTGTATAACTATGTCATTGTATTCCATTATGAGACCTGCGTTGTTAAACTGCTTCTTTTGCAATTTATATCCAGGAGTGGACATCATTCAAACGGGTCAGGACTTAATGTCACACTGATATCCCTAAAGAGAATAAAGTAATAATTAACTGAAAACGAACTCTTCAATAAGACCTCTGAGACAGACACAGCAGAAACATGGTGATGCTGGAGTGTGGCAAGCTTTATCAATATGTATCATGTGAAGCCTGTAGAACAATGAAAGGTGTTATAGAACAGCCCTGGCAGATTGTTGCCAAAGCTTTTATGGGACTGCAGTGCCAGACAAATGTATTTCCACTGTTAAAACTTATTCAAGATGAACATATATATGTGGCTTTCCCAGTCTACAGAATAAGAGACTTTAGCCAAAAAAGGTAATTGGAATAGAAATGCACAAAACAAACCTTAACCAACCCAAAATGTCTTTTCTATGATTCCGTATTACATGATCGAAACCTTAGATTATCAAACACCTAAAGGTTGATCACTAAATGTCGAAGTCTGAAAACTGTGAATGGCTGTTTCCACACAGGGAAATGAGTAGTTTGGCCATTACGTGGATTTTCTTCTTTCTCCCCTGTAGAGCAATCTCAGAGTTGGTATATTTAGTTGGGGGGGCACAGCCCCCCACTTCATTTCTGTTTTTTTTTTTTAATTGGGCCAACGGCATTGTTTCCCTATGTGGAATTGGTCGGTTTCAATCTTAAGCGTTCGACATTTAGTGATTGACCTTTAGGTGTTCAATAACCTAAGGTTTCGGATCACATAATATAGACCCAGGATATATTACATGGTTCCCTTGAACAGACTTGCATATACAAATACATAAACTGAACTTTAACAATGTAAATGACAGTCATACTTTAAATGAGGGTTTGCCTTGGTTATTGAAATTTTGTTAACTAAAAGAAATGGTTTATTTGTGAGAGAACATTCATGTCACTATTATTTACTTTAGTTAGTGCTTTGTATTTTACTCAGTAAACATTTATTCGGAAAAAAAATAATTTATTTCAAAATTAGATTGAATGTCAGTATTTATTTCCATGGTCACAAGAAGTGTTCCTGAGCTAATGGAAAACAACTTGAACAATTCTTGATAACATTCCAAAATGGTCTATTTTCAAAATGTGAGCCAGATGGGCAATGATAATTTTACATTAAATTAAAGCACTAATTCCAATGTTTAATGGGGTAAAATACACTAATTAGCACAAATTACACCCTACTACCACAGCTGACACAGAGCTTAGAAATGAGAAGTGCTTACATGACATATCTGGGGTACTCCTTGTGTAAAACATGATTAAGTTTTTCTCTTTCACACAAAGACAAATGGCACACTCAAAATTATGTATCAATGTGTATCTCATATGTTGATACAAAATTACTTGGTATTTTACATCAATCACTCTACTATTACTTTGATACTTCTGAAGTGTTAACTGTTTGCAATTTACCCATAAAGGATCAATGTGTCCTGATAGCTTTGAAACACATTTCAGAGCCATACTATTCTAAAACTCCATTTTGGCACCGATTTGGCTAATGTCACAATTAGACTAAAACCAGTCGAATTGTTTGGAAATGCAAAGCAGGTGCTTTGCAAATACACCTTAGCAGTGAAAACTCCATCTCAAAACCACAGCTGCCTCAGCTAGTGCCCAGTGCTGACCAATGATCTGATACCCCTCAATTTAGTTGAGAAGCAAAAAAAATCAGTTTCTGCAGTTTGTCAATCCTTACCGCTGGTGCCAGATCCTATATACCAGTCAAGAGAACAGCAAAGTAAAAAGGTCAGTTTTTCTTATCTGATGCTTACTTCTGTTTTAAGGAGCGCCATGTCCTATGCATGTGTCCATTTCTCATGAAGTGAAGAGAAAAAAAAATGTTAAAACAACTGTAGCAAGTTGCTGCATCTTATGACAACAAAGGACTCAAGCATGTACTTCCCAATGACAACAAAAGCACTATTAGAATTTCTGTACCAGTATTCAGAAATGCCAGTATGGAAGTCAATGTTGGTACTGAAAACATGCCCTATAACACCTTGCACCCAGGCAGCTTACCCCCCCCCCCCCCCCAGCTATGATTCTGCCAACTGGCTGCTACAATTAGCAAATCAAGGAATGGATTTCTATGTCTGGTTTAGCTCAAAACTAACTGGAATTACTTGGACACTTGGCCAAAACACATTGGGATGTTTATTGTAATATTAGTGAAAAAAAATCATTATGAGGTACCTCTTTTAATGTCTAAGCAGGTTCTACTTCACTAAAGGTCAGTATAAAGAATTGCCATTTTTGTTTTTGGTATACAAAAATTCATGCTGACAGTAATGGCTAAACTCAGTTTTCATACTGAAAAGGTTGTATTCCAGTGTATACCACCTTGTATGCCCTAAAAACATCTCCGGTAAACCAAATCCAGCTTTCTACTGGTAGACTTCCTTGCCTGGATTGAAAGCTGGAACTTGGGGAGAGACAGTCAACTGACTTTTTGTATGGTGTGATCTATCACATGTTGAACCTTTGATTCTCTGTGGTTACAGCTTCCTCCTCATCCTGATTACAATTTTCTGCACAGTGTGAAGCAAATACTTGTTGCCATTCATTTTCCACATCTGCGCAACTTCTGTCTTTTCGTTTACCTGGACCCATTTCTCATCCCAGGTGGAGACATCTGTAGCAATCACCTCTAATACAATGGCATACAAATGCACCCTTTGAATTAAATACAAAAAGCTAGCCACAGGTTCCTCCACAGATGTCACAGAGAAAGAAATAAGTTCCTGTAAATCTGATGCTGCTTACATACATCTATGCTAGCTTTATACAGTACTGAGAAAAACAAAGTTAATGAGCTCGCTGGCTGTACCACAAGAAAATATCCTAACCTTGGTTCTGGTTGCATGACCATAAATACCTAATGCCATTCAGATCTGGTGGCAGAAGTTGCAGTCTATAAAAAGGAAAGTTTGTTGGTTATTTTGCACATACCCTGTGAACCTGTAGGAGCTGGCCCGTCTTTGGTTTATTTTTTATATAGTGAACTATTTGCAAGGGGACTAGAATTTTTAATGGGTAGGAGGAGACAAAGGCTCCATTTGACCTCTGAATGTCCGGTACCCATCCAGCTTCAAAGGATACAGATGTACTTTCAGAATGTGCTAACTGGTATAGGTCTCTCATCAGATTTTGATCCAAATTTACACATCTTTGCCAAGTCCACCAAGAATGTTTTAATGACATTAATTTACATCAGAATAAAGGCAGTAAGCTTGACTGTAGTCTTGGTAAAATAATTCTTCCTTCTGACTAAAGTGCTGTGACAATACTTTTTATTTCTTATGGAAATACCAACATGAAGTTATTCAGTTTGCTGTACTCCCTAGAAGAAAGTGTGTCATGGAAAAATTGAAAGAATCCAGTGAACAGTAGACAGGCTTCAAGACTGGTCTACTGTGACCATTCAAAGAAGAAAAATATTGGCAATTTGGTAAGGTGAAGGTGAGCAGGTTGCTGAAGAGGGTGGACTAGAGATAAGAATTCAGTAGTAAGTTATGTACATAACTTCTGCATCCTGTCATTCCATCTGTCCACTTCAATCTTGCATGGCAGAAT
Source organism: Protopterus annectens (assembly GCF_019279795.1). Taxonomy (NCBI): domain Eukaryota; kingdom Metazoa; phylum Chordata; order Ceratodontiformes; family Protopteridae; genus Protopterus; species Protopterus annectens. The sequence continues at coordinate 1,265,141,013 of NC_056746.1, forward strand.
TCAAATGAACGTATTGTCTCCAGGCAGAATTATAATCGTATGCCCTTGAGGACTGGTAGCTTCAAATGTAGGTCTAGGTCTAGAGATGTCTAGCTTATAATGTTTAGAAAATGTAAGCGACATAGAGCAAGTTGCTGACACACAAATGTGATCCACTGAGGAATTCTTGAAGAAGGCAGATACTGCTACAGACCTGTTTGAGTGGGCCTTTCACCTTATTTTTAGAGTGGCAATTAAAAAGTAGGTAACCATTTGAAATGTTTTGACCTGCTACAGCAAGTCCTGAAATGTGGAGAGTGAAATGCCGAAGGATCAGACTTACATACACCAAGTCCAAGATGCCATTTCTCAAAATATTCCCTTTTCTCTGAGGTTATGTCAATCTTGGAGTTGGTACATATAAGTTCAGGGGGTACGGGGGTTGCAGGGTGGCTTGTCTCCCTGCGAGAAGAATGATCTTCGTTCTTCTCCTGTGTTTTTGGTCTTTTTTTTTTTTTTGGCATGTTGATACTTGGCATTTTAAGTGCCAACATTTCAATAGGGAACCCAAAAAATATGAAGTTTCAAAGCCATCTAAGTCAAGGTTGATTTGAATACTTTGAGCACCAGTCTACAGCACATGAAGGAAACAAACTGAAAATCATTCCTGATTGATTTGGTGCAGTCCAAATAGAATCATAATCATCAATGAACATCCAAAGTGTGAAGAGCAGTTCTTTATTGCAGCAGTTAGAGAAGACTGGAAGATCAATGCATTGGTAGAGGTTGGATTTCAAAGCTACTTTGTGCAAGAAGGATGGCTTAGTCCACAGTGAAACACTGTCTTTGTGAAAAAGTAGATAAGCAGCCAAGGAAGACAGTGCATGCAACACAGTTATCTGTCCAACAGTGCATGCAACACAGTTATCTGTCCAACAGTGCATGCAACACAGTTATCTGTCCAACAGTGCATGCAACACAGTTATCTGTCCAACAGTGCATGCAACACAGTTATCTGTCCAACAGTGCATGCAACACAGTTATCTGTCCAACAGTGCATGCAACACAGTTATCTGTCCAACAGTGCATGCAACACAGTTATCTGTTTAGCTGATGTGACAGCATCAGGAATAAGGTCGTCCACAAGAGAAATTTTAGTTTAGTGAAAGAAGCTGGTTCAAAAGGGGAGTGTTACTGATGTCTTAAATAAATAAAATTAGGTCCCTCAAGAGTATGGGGTCTTTGATGAGAGGCTGTAGAAAGAAGGTAACCCTTCAGGAAAGCTTTACTTAATTTCTGAGCTGTGAAGAAAGATGGTGGAAAGCTTGCGTGAACATTGGAGACTGTAGGACAGAAACAGGATCCAGGTTATGATGAGGCCCAAACAGAAAAATTGTTTCCACTTGCTCTTACAGATTTTATTAGACTTTTTTGAGAAGCTGAATTGCTCTATCAGGAAGAACGGGATCAGTGTGCATTACTAGAATTGGAGAAGCCATGCAGTTCACTTCAGGGATCAAATGTCTGAGTGAGGCTTACAAGACAGGTGGAACAGATGATTAGCCTGCAGATTCAGAAGGCATGGATGCTTCTTGAGGTGAGATCATAGGAAGGAAACCAGACCTGCCTGGGCTAAAAAGACACTATGAGGATAACAGAAGCCTTGCACAAAGAAGCTTGCTGCATGATTTTTCAAATCAACAGAAGTAGGGGAAAACAGAGAAGTCAAGGAGGCCAGTGACAGACAAGAACTTCCCTCAGTGACTGACCCTGTGGAGAGATAACGGGGAAGTAGTTGCTGCATTTGATGCTGGTCACAGAGGCAAAACAGATTCACAGCAAGCCAGGCCCCACGAGAGAAAAATGAACTGTGCTACTCCAGGAATGAGGGACCAAAGTATCAGAATAGATCTTCTAAGAGCATCTGTGATGTAGATGAACCATCCTGGAACATGTAATGTTACCAGAAAGTGCTTTGAAGACACAGCCCACTGCCATGCTCTCATGGCCTCTCTGCATAGTGGTTAGGAATTGCGTACACAGTGCTTGTTGATATACCAGACTAATGACATGTCTGAATGACTGGAGATCATGCTGAGGGGGAGACTGTCCTCCAGTTTTGTTATGGTAAGAATAGCAAAAGGTAATAGCCTGAGAATCAACTGGAAATGGTCTTTGTTCTGACACAAGATGTACCTTATTCGTACCTTCAAAAGAAGTGAAAAACTGCTGTGAAGACATGAAAGATGTTGTTCTCTGTAGATAGTACTAGAGTTGTCTGTGGACATCCAAGGTATGGAGTATCCTTTCTTCCCCATTTATCAAGAAAGACAACAGGAAGATGGCTAGTTTGGCTTAAAGTAAACTTGGACACCACTTTGGACATAAAAGGATTATTTCTCAAAGAAACCCTGTCTCTATGGATCATGAGGTAGAGCTGACTCACTATAAGAGGTTGCAACTCAGATACTCTTCTAGCAGAGATCAGGACAATCAGTAAAACCATCGTCCATGTTAAGAATCTCAAGTCGGCCAGATGAGCTGATTCGAATGGTGCAATTGTTAGCTTCTAAAAGACAGAATTAGGATGCAAAACAGAAGCCACTGTTTTTCTTGGAGGTATCTCATGCAAAACCTCTTTCAAAAACATTCGGACAGAAGAATGCATTAAAACAGGCGAATCCATTGACAGACATGCTGAGATGGCCAATAAATGTACCTTGATGGAGGAATAAGAAAGGACAAAGTATACTAACTCATGGAAATATTGACAGACTACAGAAACACTAGCCCTGAATGGAGGCTGGATATGTTGTTGACACTAACTAGAAAACCATTTCCAATTGCTAAAAGATGATTTCCTAGTAGCAGGCTATCTTGCCTCCATTAGTACCTACTGCACATCCTAAGTAAATTGGTGCGTAAAGGTAATTAAGACCCCCCATCATCCTTACAGGGTGCTTCAAATACCCCTGTTCTTTTGCGAGTAGATCATTTTGAGAGGAAGTTTGTGGTAATTGCCCCTGGCCATTTCCAAAAGATGGGAGAACACCTCTGTTGCCTAGGTCAGAAGGGAGTCACCACAATGAATCTTCAGAAGTACCCTCAATATTACTGGGAAGGTTGAAAAAGTATACAAGGACACTCCTTTCCAAGGAAAGGAAACCACATCTGTGTTCCAGGCTTTTTTGCATGGAGTCCTGGAGCAGAATTTTGCAAGCTGATTTGAAAGAGAGGAGGCCAATAGGTCTCTGGAAGAACTCTGAACTGATGGATCAGATCTTGGAAGATGCCCTGATCTAGTTTCCATTCGTGAGAATCTGCCTTTGTCTTATCCAGCTCGTCTGCCACAGAATTTTGCTCTGATGGGATGTAAGATGCCCATAGAATGAGATTGTGCTGTGAAGCTATATCCCAAGCTAACATGGTTAATCTGCAAAGGGTGTACAACCTGGTTCCTCCTTTTTGTTAATGTACTATATGACTGTAATGATGTCAGTAACAACATGAAGAGGTCCAGGGCACCAAGATTATGCAGAGAGTTAAACATTATCACAGTAAGCATTGCTTTTGTACATATGTTCCTGTGTCTGTCCTTGGTGTCCCACACACCTTGCACTTTTATCCCTCTTGAAACTGCTCCCCAAGCACAGTCTGAGGTGTTTGTGGTGATAGAATGTTTTGGAGTGGGGGTGGGGGGAGAGACAGAAAGGGGGGACCTGGGTTTGGGGTAATCTGCTGTCCGCATCAAATGATTTCTCTTCTGAGAAATTCCAGAACTGGAATGTAAATAGATAATGGTTATTGGTTCTTGAACCAAGGAGACTTCAGCTACCACTGTAGTTTTCACATGTGAAATTCTGTCAGGAGTATCATGAGAATCACAGATGCCATGAGACCCCAAATCCTGAGGTATTCCCTTGTAGTGACCGAGGTCTGAGTGGAAAACCCTAGAAATAGATCTAGGTATATATCGATTTTAATTGTGCAAGAGAGGCTCTTTGAACTAATCTAGCAGACACCCCAGGGACACAATCCTGTGTGAAGGAGTCAAAAAAGACTTGAATGTTCTCTTGGAATCCCAGCTTGCATAAGAGGTCTCTCACTCAAGTGAGAGATTCCTGACACTTTGAAAAAGAGTCTGCAAAGATAAGGAAGGATAAGGAAATCACCTAAATATGGAAAAATGTGGACAACCTATAACCTGCAATGAGCTACACCTGAACTAGACACTTTGTGAACACTCTTGGTGCACTGGATAGTCTAAAGGGTAAGGCAGAGAAAGTGCAGTTGTGTACACTTACATAAATGTAGATGTTTGAGTGTATTCACTGTTGCAGTCATCACATTTGGGTTATCTGCTTGCAGTAGCCCTTGGTCGGCCTGATTATCAAAGTCTTGGGTCCTGCGTCGGTTGCTGTCTCATCTTCCATGACATCAGATAGTCAGGGGGTATAAAGCATGCAGCCAATGCCATTACATCAGTTTTTCTTGCCCCAGATGTCAGGTGCCCCCATAAAGGGAAGCAATTATATATACAAGGTTACACCTCCAACAAAAAAGCAAATACACCAAAAAACTTTAAGCATAGAAAGCAAGAATAGAGGTATAGCCAATAGAAGTTAGTGGACTGGAGGGAGGGTAACTAGGACTGCAAAGTACAGTTTTGTACCTACCATAAATGTAGATGTTCGAGTGCTAATACAGCTGCAGTCATAACAGATGGGTTTTCCTGCCGTCAGGCGGGTCCTCGGTTGGCCGAATTCCAAAGTCTAGGTCCAGCGTTGGATGTCGTCGCTTCTTCCCTGACGTCAGAGTGACAGGGGTATAAAAGAACCAGTCAACGCCATTTTCTTCAGTTTTTCTTGCCCCAGATGTCAGGTGCCCCCAGAAGGAAGGCAAAACATAAATTTATGTAATAATGCAATGCAATATAATCAAAAAACAGTAGTTGCAAGCAGATACACCATAAAAGAATACCCCAATCAGGTTGTTTGAGGAGGTGTTAGCCATTAGGCCTGTCCCAAGAGGGGAAGGAGGGAGGGAAACCTGGACTACAGCTGTATTAGCACTTGAACATCTACATTTATGGTAGGTACAAAACTGTACTATGCTCATCGTGCATACAGCTGCAGTCATAACAGATGGGTAGAATCCCAAAGCTAAAAAAGGGGTGGTAGGCACTAAGTGGAACTAGGAGGAGCCAGGATGCCCTGCAAGACTGCAGTGGCAAAGCCCGCTCTAGATTTGGAGTATAGTGGTAGGTGATAGTGCTTGGAGAAAGTATGTACAGAACTCCAAGTGGCTGCTTCCAAAATATCTTTGGTAGGAACCCCCCTGAGGAAAGCTGCAGAGGTAGCTGTGGCCCTTGTGGAGTGAGATCTGATGCCTGTAGGTACAGTTTTACCATGAAAAGAGTAACAAAAGCGTATGCAGTGGGCTATCCATTTTGAGATTGTCTGTTTGGAAATAGGCTTCCCTTGAGCACCTGTAGCATAGGACACAAAGAGTTGCTCTGATTTTCTGAAAGGCTTTGTTCTGTCCAAATAATAACGGAGCTGTCTGCGAATGTCCAAGGAATGTAGTAGTCTCTCCCCTTTGTTTTGTGGATTAGGGTAAAAGGTAGGTAAGTGGATAGCCTGATTCAAGGCTACCCTGGATACTATCTTTGGCATAAAGGAAGGATTGGTTCATAAGGAAACTCTGTCCTGATGGAAAATGATGAAAGGCTGCACAGCCATGAGGGCTTGAAGTTCCGAAACCCTGCGTGCTGAGGTGATAGCCAGAAGGAATGCTGTTTTCCATGGCAAATATTGCAGTTCTGTTGAAGCAGCTGGCTCAAAAGGAGGCAGGGTCAGTTTTTCTAGAATGAAATTGAGGTCCCAAGCAGGTACTGGTTGCTTCCTTGGGGGTTTTATGTTCTTCGCCCCTCTGAGGAACTGTCTTAAGAGAGGGTGAGAGAATAAAGGAGGATCAGTGTTGTATTCTGCAGAAATGGCTGAGGCATGGATTTTGATGGAGGAGAATGAAAGTCCACTGCTTAGCATCTCAGCTAGGTACTGTAATATTTGAGGTAAATTCAGTATTCCAGGATTCTGACCCTTTTTCTGATTCCAGGCACAAAACCGTTTCCATTTTGCGGAGTAGGCTTTTCTAGTAGAAGGCCTTCTGGCCTCCAAAATGACTTCCTGCACCTCCTTGGAGAGTAGGGTCTGTTGTGAATTTAAGGAATCCTCCATGCGGCTAGATTGAGTGTTTTCAGCTGACTGTGAAGAGTTTTGAAGTTGTGCTGAGTCAGTAGAAGAGGCAGGATCCATGGTGGGGAATGCGTCAGGCTCCTCAGGAGTGGGTACCAGTGTTGCCTTGGCCAGTCTGGAGCAATGAGAATCATCTTTGGTCTGTCTGCTCTGGCTTTTAATAGAACTTTGGGCAGCAGAGGAAGAGGTGGAAAGGTATAAACTGTCATTGTTGTCCAACTGAAAGAGTGCGTCCACTTTCCAGGCCTGTGGATGAAAGGTCCTTGAGCAGAATTTTGTCAATTGGTAATTTCTGTGGGTGGCAAAGAGATCTATGTCTGGCCTTCCCCATGCTTGAATTATCTTTGTAAAAACTGGAGGATGCAACTTCCATTCGTGTGGATCTGTCATATTTCTGCTTAGGTTGTCTGCCAGCATGTTTTCCTTGCCTGGCAGGAACTGTGCTTGAAGTTGGATTTGTAATTCCAGAGCCATGTTCCAAAGAGACATGGCTAGCCTGCCTAGGGGATATGAATGGGTTCCTCCCTGTTTGTTTATGTACCACATTACTGTGGTGTTGTCCATCCTTATCAATAGCTGGCCTGGATGCAGAAGGTCTTTGAAAGCCATAATAGCATTTATTACTGCTAGCATTTCCTTTTGATTGATGTGTAGGTGCTTTTCTTTTTGGGACCATTTGCCCTGAATGCACCAATCTGTCATGTGTGCCCCCCAGGCATAGTCCGAGGCGTCTGTTGTGATGACTTGATTTGCTTGAGGCTTGCAGAATGGGAGACCTATGTTTCTTTGGCATGCTTGAGCCCACCACAGAAATTCCTTTTGAAGACATGGAATCAGTGGTATGATTGTTTCCAAACTGTGGCTGTGTTGAGACCATAAGTTTTTTAGGTACCATTGAAGTTTCCTCATATGCAGCTTTGCACATGGGATTAGCAGGATGCAAGATGCCATAAATCCCAGAGCCTGCAGGATTTTCCTTGCAGTCAGCCTGGTGAAGGTTGCCAGTTTTCTGAAGTATTGAGTTAGTTGCCCTTGTTTCTCTGGTGTGAGGTAGGCCATCTGGGTATTTGTATTCAAGCTGGCACTCAGGAAAATTATTGTTTGAGAGGGTATTAGCCTTGATTTCTTTTTGTTGACTGTGTATCCCAGAGAATTCAACAACATTATTACAAATGCCAGATGTTTCAGAAGTATGTGTTTGCTGTCCACTTGGATCAGGCAGTCATCCAAATATGGGTATATTTGTATCCCTTGAAGTCTGCAGACGGCAATTACTGATGCAAGGCATTTCGTGAAAACTCTGGGTGCAGTAGATAAGCCAATGGGCAATGCAGAGAATTGATAATGGGTTGAACTTGCAAGAAATCTGAGGTATCTTCTGCAATCTTGTCTGATTGGGACATGCAGGTATGCCTCCTTGAGGTCCAATGTTACCAGCCAAGACTCCTTGCCCAGCATGGGAAGAAGCTGCTGTAATGTGAGCATCTTGAATTTTGGTACAAGTAAATATGTGTTTAGGATGGATAGGTCCAAAATAGGTCTCCAATCTTTGCCCCTCCTTGGTACCAGGAATAGTATGGAATAAAACCCTTGACCCCGTTCTTGTGCAGGTACCTTTTGAATAGCTTTCATGTCCATGAGATCTGAAATTTGTTTTTGTGCCTCTGCCCTTTGATTGTGTGGCAGGTTTGGCATGCCTCTCATTTTTGGAAGGGTGTGAAAGTGGAATCTGTAGCCTCTGTCTATAATGTCCAGGATCCATTTGTCTTTTGTGACAATATGCCAATTTTCTGAAAATAATGCCAGTTTTCTACCTAAAGGTGCTGCCATTTGAGCCTTGCTTGGCATGCAAAGGGGAAAGTCATTGGTTCTGCTTTCTGAATGGCTGTGAACTATCCTCACCACCTCTTGGTGTAGGTGCTTGCCATTGTCTGCCTCTAAATGATCCTTGAGATTGCCCTCTACCCCTCGGGTGCCTGTATTTACCTCTTTGAGGTCTGTCCGTGGCTGGAAAGGACCAATTTTTTGAAGGCCAATTTCTGCTGAAACATGGAGGTTGTACCTGTAGGAAATCTTTCACTGTTTGCATTGATTTTGCCTTTTCCTCCATTTTCTTTAATACCTCCTCAGCTTTAACGCCAAGCAATACATCTTTTTGAAGAGGTGCATCTAGTAATTTAGCTTTGACATGATCTGGTAAGGTTTGCTCTTTGAGCCAAGCATGTCTACGTATGACTGTAACAGCAGCTCTACATGAGGCCTCTAAAGCATCAAAACCACATTGCAAGGTATGTTTACCCACTTGCTCTGCACTATGCAACAAATCCTGCAACTACTTCAAGTCTGGTTGTTCAGGTTGTGACATTTTGCTTTTCAACTGAGATAACAGAAACTGTTGATACTTTAACATATGGAATTGACAGTTTAATGCCCTCATGTTTAAGGTGGCCAAGGTGTATACCTTTTCCCCCCACCTTTCTAAAGCTCTGGAATCTCTCTCTGAAGGTAATGGATTTTTGGCAGTGGAAGCCTTAATTCCCTTGGGACCCTGTGAAATAGTTTCTGGGTCAGCCGCATGGCTTTTGTATAGGAATTGGTGTGAATCAGGAACCCGGTAATACCTGTCAGGCTTGACTGGAGCCGGAGGTAAAGAATCTGAGTTAAGGCTGGCCTCTGAATACACATCATCTAGTATGTCTAAGACAGGAGGGATAGCCAGAGGCCTGTGATGAGGAAGCAAGAGGAAATCCCTGAGCCTTTTCTTGGAGTCTGAGTAATCTTGGCCTTCCCAGTGGAAGTGTTCCCTCAAGGTATGTAAGGTTTCCCCAAAAGAGTAGTCCTCAGGGGGGGAGACAGAGGGAATGGACTCCTCTGCATCAGAATCTTCAAAAGGGGAGTATGAATGTTCCTGGTCTTCAGAATGTTCTGAAGTAATGGAGGCCTGGTCCGAGGAAGGGTATTCTTCCTCCACTCTGGGCCTTTTGTCCGAGGGGGGTTGAGAACCCCAGATAAGAGTAATCAAATCCTCAGCCATTTTGAGCATCTGCTTTTTAGGCATGGGGCCTTGAGAGGGGCCCTGTGGAGCTTGTCTTTTGGTATACATGGCTGCTTTAGATTTAGTGAAAGCCTTAATGGAAAAAGAAGAAGGCCTGAAGACACCTTGAGAGGTGGCAGGCCTGTCTAAACTCTGAGTTTCCCCGCCAAGAGTGGCTTCGGTATCTGTAGTCAGGGTGTGGGCAGAAGAGCCTGCGACCTCGGGCACAGAAGACACCACTAATGAAGTGTCATCGGTAGTCAGGGGCTGCGTAGGTGCCTCACTGAGAACCGGAGCACCTGTAGTCAGCTTTAGCGTGGTGTCAGTAGAAGTCGCGGACCTCGTATGTCGGTCCTTATCTTTGCGTCTTTTACTCAAAACTGGAGTCGGAGTATCACACGACATAATGTAATTAAACTTTTTGCCAAAATAGTGTTGGGTGAACTCCGCCCGATGCTTAATAGTGCGTCTGTTGAATGCAGCACAAAAACGACAGGCCGAGACGTCGTGGTCTGGGCCTAAGCAAGGAATGCACAGGGAATGAAAATCCTTATGCGGTATTTGCTTCCCACATGAAATGCAACTATTAACTTTGCCTGACATCGGTCTGAGGTAAGAAATGTTTCCCCAATGGGATACGTAGCTTTCAAGAAGACTTCGGTTGAAAAATATTCATAATCTCAGGAGCTGGCCAACCGGCACTTGTGAACTGCTTCTGCTTCGAGCACCGCGCGGCAAGAAAGACTGAAGAAAATGGCGTCGTCTGGTTCTTTTATGCCCCTGTCACTCTGACATCAGGGAATAAGCGACGACATCCGACGCTGGACCTAGACTTTGGAATTCAGCCGACCGAGGACCCGCCTGACGGCAGGAAAACCCATCTGTTATGACTGCAGCTGTATGCACGATGAACATCAGTGAATACACTCAAACATCTACATTTATGGTAAGTGTACACAACTGTACTATGTTCTTCGTGTTTCACTGTTACAGTCATCACATTTGTGTAGATTCCCAAAGCTAAAGATGGGAGGAGGAATTTAGATAGCATTAGGACCAGCTATAAGGCCCTGCAAGACTGCAGTGGCAAAGCCAGCTCTGGATTTAGAAAAAATTGGCAAGTGGTAATGCTTGGTGAAGGTATGTACAGAACCCCAGGTAGCAGCTTCTAGGATGTCTTTGGTAGGGACATCTCTGAGAAAGGCTGTAGAGATAGATGTAGTCCTGGCTGAATGTGACCTAATCCTCTGTGGGGTAGGTTTTCCATGGTGTTTATAGCAGAAATGAATGCAATAGCCTATCCATTTAGAAACGGTTTGCTTTGAAATGGCCTTCCCCTCTGCCCCTGCAGAAAATGCAACCAGGAGTTGTTCAGATTTCCTCAGAGATTTAGTCCTGTCCAAATAAAATCTAAGTTGTCTGTGCATATCTAAGGAGTGCAGTATTCATTCCCCTTTGTTCTGTGGATTAGAAAAGAAGGTTGGCACATGAATGGACTGATTAAGGGTCACACTGGATACCACCTTGGGCATGAAGGAGGGAACGGTCCTGAGGGACACCCTGTCCGCATGAAAAATTATGAAAGGCTTCACTGCCATGAGGGCCTGTAATTTAGACACCCTTCTTGCTGAAGTGATGGCTAAAAGGAAGGTTGTTTTCCAAGAAAGGAATTTCAACTCTGCATTTGCAGCTGGCTCAAAAGGAGGTAGAGTGAGTTTTTCCAAAACAAAGTTAAGGTCCCAGGCTGGTGTATCGGCTCTCCTGGCCCCTCTGAGGAACTGATTCAGCAGTGGATGAGAGAAGAGGGGTGGTTCTGTGTTGTAATGAGCTGAAATGGTTGAGGCATGAATTTTGATGGAGATGGAGGAAAAGGAAAGGCCCTTGTGCGGCATCTCAGTTAAGTATTGAAGAATCTGAGGTAAATTGGGCGCTGCTGTCCATCCCCTGAGTTTGGTTCCAGGAACAGAATCTTTTCCATTTTTCAGCATAGGATTTTCTAGTACTAGCCCTCCTTGCTTCCAGAATGATATCCAACACTTGCTTTCTGAGGGATGGTAATGGTGAGATCAGGTAATTAGCCAGGCTGCCAGGTTCAGGGTTTGAAGCTGTGGATGCAGAATCTGGCCCTCCTGCTAGGACATCAGGGCAGGGGTCTGAGGCAGGTGCCATGGTGCCAGCAGTGACACACTGCGCAAAAGGGGGTACCAGTGTTGGCATGGCCAGACTGGTGCAATCAGTATCGTCCTTGGTTTGTCCTGTTTGATCTTTAGTAGTACCTTGGAGAGGAGAGGCAGAGGGGGAAAGGCATAAACTGATAGGTTTTTCCAGGTGAAGGACAGGGCATCCACTTTCCAAGCTTGTTTGTGGGGAGTCCTTGTGCAGAATTTTTCCAATTGGTATTTCTGGGGGAACACAAACAGGTCTATATCTTGGCTTCCCCATTTGTTTCTCAACATATTGAATATCTTTGGTTCCAGTTTCCACTCATGTGGGTCCATGAGATTTCTGCTTAGTTCGTCTGTCGGTGTATTTAGCTTTCCTGGCAGGAATTGAGCCTGTAGATGCACTTGATAGCTCAAGGCTGGTGTTCCACAGAGCCATGGCTAGTTGGCAGAGAGGGTATGAATGGGATCCCCCCTGCTTGTTTATGTACCACATAACAGTGGTGCTGTCCGTCTTTACCATTAATTGCCCTGGAAGAATGTGGTCCTTGAAGGCTGTCAGAGCATTCTGTGCAGCTAACATTGCTTTTTGATTGATATGCAGGTGAATTTGACTTGGGTTCCATTTGCCCTGAATGCACTTCCCTGCCAAGTGAGCCCCCCATGCATAGTCTGATGCGTCTGTTAGGGTTTGGGTGGCAGGGGGTAGAGTGAATAGCAGTCTCTTGTTTTGGTGACAGGTCTCTGTCCACCAAAGGAACTCTATCTGTAGAGAGGGTATGATAGGAATCATTGCTTCTAGATCCTGAGAATGTTGACACCATAGGCTTTTTAGATACTATTGTAGTTTCCTCATATGCAGTCTTGCATATAGAATTAGGAGAACGCAGGAGGCCATGAACCCCAGGGCTTGCAGTATTTTCCTTGCAGATAACTGGGTCTTTGGGGCCAGTAGTTTGAAGTAGGCTGTCGAATGAACTTGTTTTTCTGGCATGAGAAAGGCCATCTGGGAAGTTGTGTTAAAGCTTGCTCACAGGAATACAGTTTGTTGGCCGGGTACAAGATGTGATTTCTTTTCATTTATGGTGTACCCCAGAGATGTTAACAATTTCTGTACAAATGCCAGATGATTCAATAGTATGCCCTGGCTTTCTGCCTGAATTAGACAATCATCCAGGTATGGATATATTTGGATATTTCTTTGCCTGCAAAATGCAATAACTGGAACTAGGCACTTTGTGAATACCCTGGGCACAGTAGATAAGCCAAAGGGCAGTGCAGAGAACTGATAGTGCATGTAAACTGCTCTGAAGTGTAGGTATCTTCTGCAAGATTCCCTTATTGGGATGTGCAGGTAGGCTTCCTTTAAATCCAGTGTTGCCAAGCAGGCATCCTTGCCTAGCATAGGAAGCAGCTGGTGAAGAGTTAGCATCTTGAATTGTGGGATCACCAAAAAAGTGTTTAGAATAGAGAGGTCCAGGATAGGATGCCAGGAGTTGTCTTTTCGGGGCACCAGAAAAAGTAGAGTACAAACCTTGTCCCCTTTCCTCTTCTGGAACAGGTTGAATAGCCCTGATGCTTAACAGAGAGAGAATTTGCTTTTGAGCCTCTGCCCACTGACTTGGGGTTAGATCTGGCCAACCGTTTGGGGTTGGTAAGGAGTGAAAGTGTAATCTGTATCCTTGGGAAACTATATTTAAAAGCCATTTGTCCTGAGTAATGAGTTCCCAATTTTTTGCCTTCCAGGCAATCTTTCCCCCTAAAGGCACAGTCAGTTGTGCAGGGCTTGGAAGATTTAAAGCTAAGTCACTGAGACAGTTTACCATAGGGGGAGTCTTACCACTCCCTGCTTTGGAAGTGGGAGCACCCCACTGCTTAGTCCTGTGAGTACCTTGGGACTGAAGCCTGGGAGTTTTGCTGGTTCTGGGTTTGGACTGAGAAGGCCTGGAAGAGGCAGGAAAAGGACCAATTTTTAGAGGGCCAATGCCTACTAAATCTGGGAGGCTGTACTTGCAGGAAACCTTTAACAGTTTGCATAGATTTACCTTTTTCCTCCATCTTTTTAAGTACTTCTTCTGCTTTGTTGCCAAACAGGCGGTCTTGGTTTAAGGGAGCATCCAGCAATTTAGCTTTAACATGATCTGGCAAAGATTGCTCTTTAAGCCAAGCATGCCTTCTAAGTACAGACCCAGTGGCAGCAGCCCTGCAAGATACCTCTAGTGAATCAAAACCACATTGCAAAGTATGTTTTCCAACTTGTTTAGCAGAATGCATTAAATCATGTAAATCTTTATTTTCAGCACAGTCAGGAATCAACATAATTTTCTGTTTAAGCAGTCCAATAATATGCTGCTGATACTTTAACATATGAAACTGACAGTTTAAGGCCCTAATGGCCAAGGTTGCAGAAGTGTATACCTTCTTACCCCATCTATCCAGTGCCCTGGAATCTCTATCAGAGGGGGTATGAATTTTGGTAGTAGTAGCCTTAATGCCTTTGGGTTCCTGTGAAATGGTCTCAGGATCCACAGTAAGATTTTTAAAAAGGAACTTGTGAGTCAGGAACCCTGTAATATGTATCAGGTTTTCTGGGAGCAGGAGGTAAAGACTCAGGGGCCAAGCTAGATTCTGAAAAGGCATAATCAACAATGTCCAGTACAGGGGGGGATAGCTAAAGGCCTGTGTTGGGGCAGGAGTAAGAAAATCCCTAAGCCTTTTTTTTTTTTTTTTTTACAGTCAGAGTAATCCTGGTTTTCCCAGCGAAAATGCTCCCTAAGAGTACGCAAGGTTTTACCAACAGAGAAATCCTCTGGAGGGGAAGCAGAGGGAATAGAGTCCTCTGCATCAGAATCCTCATAGGTAGATAAGGGTAAATCCTGGTCATCAGAGGAAACAAATTTCAGAGTCCTGATCAGAAGAATCATAAGCAAACTCAGACATAGGTCTCTTAGAGGGTGGCTTCCCCTGATTAAAGTAATAAGGTCTTCAGCCATTCTTATTTGTTTTTTAGGCATAGAGGCCTGACCATGCGGTCTGGGCATCGGTTTTCTAGGCATGGATCGAGTTTTAGGCCTTGAAGAAGATGGCATCAGTTTAATATGCAAGTCAGTAGGCCTCAATACTCCCTCAGAAGCCGGTGCCTGCACAGCGGCTCCAGACCCATCCAAGGTAGAGAGATTCGCAGGTTCCACAGCTGAAGCATCTCGTGGCACACCGGACTAAGAATGGGTCTCAGTAGAGGCCTGCGAGAATCTGAAGTAGCGGGTATCAGGGGCTGCGAAAATGCCTCACTGAGTACCGGCGAACTGGCGACTAGCTTAGGAGAAGCGTCGTCGGCAGCTTTGGACCTATACGGTGTGTCTCTGTCTTTATCTTTGCATTTTTTTGGAATTTCGGTAGTCAGGTGGCTTACCGAAGTCATATCTGGATAATTGAATCAAGTACCAAAATATTTAGAAGTGTAAATAAACCCACAACGAATAGTTAGTTGTTTAAATAAGGCACAAAACTGACAGTGAGGTACGTCGTGGTCAGGGCCTAAGCAAGGAATGCAGTACAAATGAAAATCTTTATGAGGTATTTGCTTTCCACAAAAAATACAATTATTAACTTTTACTGACATCGGTTTACAGCAAGAAAAAGTTTCCTCAATGGGGTACTTAGCTTAGTTGAAGACTTCGGTTCTGAAACTCAAAAACGAAAATTTCAGGAGTCGGCCGACCAGCACTTGCAAACTGCTTCTGTTTCAGGTACCGCACGGCAAGAAAGACTGATGTAATGGCATCGGCTTCATGCTTTATAACCCTGACTACCTGACGTCATGGAAGATGAGACAGGAACCAACGCAGGACCAAAGACTTTGTTAATCAGGCTGACTGAGGGCTGCTGCAAGAAGATAACCCAAATGTGATGACTGCCACAGTGAAACATGAACATCTGATAATGTGATCCAAACACACAAAACCTATAGACACACCTGCAATTTAGATGAATATGCATGTGATGAGCATCTTTAAGTATGGTGTTACCAGAAAACTTAAATGAGGAAGAAGGGGCAATAGGTTGTGAAGTGACAGCTTTTTGAACTTGGACACTATCACAAACTGATTAAGGAAATAAAAATCCAGAACTGGTCTCCAAGCATTTCCTTTTTTTTTTAAGCACCAAAACCATCCTTGAATAAAAACTTTGCCCAACCTGGGAAGGAGGAACTGGCTACATCACTCTCTGAGACATGTGTTGAAGGACAGGGAGAAATCTGGTTTGGTGGGTGAGGAATTACCCCATGGAAAGGAAGGATTTCCTCTCACTGCCATCTCTAACTTTGATGAATGATCTTCAGAACTCATTTGTCTGAAACTGTTGCCAAAGAGAAAAATGGAGATTCAGACTTTCTGTAAGGAAAAAGGGACTGCTGTTGTGGTAGTGGGGGAATGGGGGTGCAAGGTCCACTAAATAGTCATTTTGACTTGTTAGACCGTCCTTGGTTTGGGGGGGGTGGTACCAGAGTTCTTTTTGGAGCCCATTTCCATTTCCTCTGAAATATCTTGTTTACCAAGAATTTGCTAAGGCTGTTTATTTTGTTTCTTACCAAAACTGGATAAGGGTCACAGAATCCCTTAGCAAATTTGTAAAAGGAGGGCTGAAATATCTTAGAGATTTCCCTGTATTAGCTTGCCCCTCTCATCACACTGTTTTTTGTTGCCTGTGCTGCAGCAGTTATCGAAGTCAATACACAAATGAGAACTTAAAATTGCACTTTTCATCTCATCTGGGAAGTTCTGAGAATGAAACCAGGCAAACCTCCTCAAAACTCTACCAGTGGCCATAGCCCAAAAAGAAGTATCAACAGAGTCATACACATTTTAGACAAGGAGCTGTGACCTGTACAATACAAGAAATTAAACCATTTAAGACAGATTTTTCCTCACAAGAAGAAACTGCAGACAAAACATTCCTCATACTTTCAGTTAGAATAAACATACAAGCTTGACAATTAAAAATTCTGAAAGTCAACACAAAGGCATACACTTTTTCTAATACTTGTTACTTTCCTATTCCTGTCAGAAAGTATAGGATTGGAATGAACTAAATGTCTAGCATCAGCATGAGTAACTAAAGCTATGGCTGCTGGGTCAGGATTGACATGAGGGCATAAAATAAAAGATTAAAGAACTTTATACATTCTATCTACTTTTTATGGCCAGCAGGCTGATGGTCATGAAAATTGCAGGTAGTGACTCATACATCCTCCAATGGTGATAGCACTGGAGGAATGGCTACAGGTTCTGGAAAATCCATCTGTAACAGCTCATTGTATATTCTGAGGGACTGAGAAAACTCAAGTGTTCTCCCACTGAAAACAGGCAAGTTCTGTAAAAAGTTTTAGAGAAAGAACCCCCCCCACAGGGAGAATAAGATACCATACTCTCCTCTGAGTCTGAATCAGAACTCTGAGGAGAAAATCATGCATCTATCCCCTCATCTTCATGTCCAGATTCAGAATCTTGAATCTCTTTAGGAAAAGAGGAATCCCTCTTTCTTTTGAAAAATGGGACCAACAGTATTGCAGCGGTTTTCCCAGGGATGGGCACAATTTTACTAAACAGGGAAGCCTCGCCTGTTCCCTCTCCCAGGACCAACAAGAGTGACTCTCCCTTGCCCACTGAGGTGACTCCAACAACTGCAAAGGATATGGTAAACCCCCAGTCCATTGTGGCAGTAGGTGCTACACCAGAGGAATCTGAGGTAAAAAAATGACTGATCTGAGGAACCAGCTTTTGCCACAGCAGTCACCCACTTGCAGATGAGACAAATTGTTAGGCTGCTGTGGTGGCATAGTCTGCTTGCTTAACTTTTTTTGTTTTTTGTTTTTGTGGCTAGAACAAGGACCAACCATTGGACCAGTAGTTTGTTCCATGGTCATGACAAAAATGGTGACTCTTTTCCAGGGAAAACAAGCAGTACAAGACAGTAAAAATTTAAGTTTGTCAAAAATCACTTTATTCTCATAAAAAATAAGTAAAAAAAATACTTTATTTTACTTTTGGGGTTGACACAGTGTATTAAACACAAGTCCCCCCTAAAATGTTAAGCAACTTTTAGCTACTTGTAAACTGACAAGAAAAAGGTGCACTCCCTTTTAAAAGTAAGGTTTAGTCTTGTGACAGTCTGTTAAAATACAAACCACTAGATAAAAACAACTTTCCTAAACAGTAAAGTACACTTAATAAATGTTAAATGTGAAAGGCATTTTCCCCAAAGGGAACTTATCTGTCCAAAGGAAGAGCACAAGGCAACCATCAATCCTTGAAAGCCAACAGAGGAGGTCTCTCTCTGGCAGCAGGGAAGCTCTGAAGGGCTTAGCACTCAAACCTGTGTCATAAGCAGTTCAACTTGAGTTGCCTAACGCTTTGTGTATGTGGAAGGTGCCCTGAAGCTTTGGAACCTAACCATCTGTTATATCCTTGGCAGTATATAACCCACATAGCTAAGGCTACTGAAGCAATGATCAATATGATGAAAGAATAGTTGTGTAAAGTCTTACCATAACCACAGATGTCCTTCTCCTCCATGTCGCAGTATTCTAACATATGGGATCCTCCACCTGAGGTGACCTGGAATGTCTGGCTCATATACAAAAACTTAGCCTTGGCTGCTGTATGGTGCATGGGACGTCACACGCATGGACCATAAACCGTGGCCCATAAATGTGACATCCACATGCACAGACCTCAGAAATGAATGACCCAGTCAGACAATAGTGTAAGGCAAGCTGAAGGGATGCCATCCAGAAAGGGAAAAGGGTCTTAAGAGGGGGTGGGAGGAGGGAATAGAATACTGCAACAAGGAAGAGTAGGACATCTATGGTTATGGCATTTACATAACTATTCTATGTCCTTCTATTCTCATGGTGCAGTATTCTAACATGGACAGTACCAAAGCTCAACCTGTGTTATGAGAGGGGGAAGAGGATGCAGTCGCCAAGAATCCATGGAGGATGGTTTTAGCAAATCCTGACATAGCTTTAGAGATGCAGTCCAGTTTATGTTTAGTGAAACTGTGGACTGAAGACCATGTGGCAGCCTGTAAAATGGTGGCTGCATCTAGCCCTTTGAAGAATGCCCCTGAGGAGGCCACAACTCTGGTTGAGTGGGCTCTGTGTAGGGTAACCATTCCCATGAAAGGATTAGCAGAAAGATATTGTCTTGGAAATCCATGAAGATATAGATTGTTTGGATACAGCTTTCCCCAGAGCCCTGGGGTGAAAGGATACAAACAACTGGTTGGACTTTCTGATGTCCTTAGTCTTATCCAGACAGAATCTGAGTTGTCGGTGAACATCAAGGGAATGGAGCACTCTCTCACTGTTATTCTGTGATGAAGGAAAGAAGGTGAGTAAATGAATAGATTGGTTAAGGGACCACTTTAGGCATGAAGGAGGGGTTTGTGCGAACAGAGACCCTATCCTTACGAAAAATGAGGTTCGTTGGGTTAACCATGAGTGCTTGTAACTCTGAGACTCTTCTGGCTGAAGTTAGGGCTACAAGCAGCACTGTTTTCCAAGTGCACATCTTCAAGCTGGCTGATGCAGGTTCAAATGGAGCAATAGTGAGTTTTTCCAGAATAAAAATCAACTCACAAGGAGGAGGAATAGATTTTTTCAGTGGTCTGATGTGAAGGACCTCTTTGAAAAAAAACTTCACCTCTAATCTGTACAGTAATGGTGGATTGAGGGGTAAGCAAGCTGAGATAGCTGACAAATTGACTTTCACGGAGTATGAAAGTTCAGATTTTAGGAGCTCACACAAGTAAGACAAGACTAGAAGTATATCCACCTGAAAGTGTTCTAGTTGTATATGAAGACACCAAATGGAGAACCTTTCCCATTTGGATTAGTAGGATCATCTGGTAGTAGGTTTATTGGCCTCCTGCAATACAGACAGCACATCCTCTGAATAAAGGTGTCTAAATGGGATCAATAGTTTATCAACCACAGGGTTGTTCTGAGAGTTTGCAGGTGTGGGTGGATAAGAGATCCCTCCTGTTATGTGATGAGGTCCACCTTGTGAGGTAACTTACAGTGATTGCCCTTAGCTAGTGACAAAAGAAGGGAGAACCAGTGCTGCCTTGGCCAAAAGGGGGTCACCAGCAAGATTATTGGCTTGACCTGCTGAATCTTCAGCATGCCTTTCTGTATAAGAGGGATGGGGGAATGCATACAGAAACATCCCCTTCCAGGAAATTGTGAAGGCGTCCACTCTCCAGACTTGAGAGAAGGGGGACCTTGAACAAAACTGCTGTAGTTGTCTTTTCTGAGGGGAGGCAAACAGATCTATCTGTGGTGTACCCCACTGTGGACTATGTCCAGGAAAACATCTCTGTGCAACATCCATTCATGATATTAGGACAACCTGCTGACAGCATCCACCTGGTCATTGTTTTGTGATGGCATGTAAACTGCCTGTAGTGTTACCTTGGAGAGGGTAGCCAATTCCCATGCTTGGATGGCCAGTCTGCAGAGTAATAAGACTTGGTCTCCCCTTGCTGTTGATGTACAACAGGACTATGGTGTTGTCTACAAAGACTTTGAGGGGACCTGGATGTATGAGGGGAAGGAATGCCTTAAGGGCTAGGAGAAGGGCAATCATTTCCCTGATGGTGATGTGTTTTTTTCCGAAGGTGGTGGTCCCAGTGGCTCCCCACCCCAGACCTGATTCATCTGTGTACATCTGTTGAACTCCAGTGGGAGGCTGTAAAGGAAGCCCTGGATTCAGATGAATTTGCTGAATCGATCACCTGATTTCTTTCTTTAGACAGGCACCCCAAAATGATAGTGGATGGGTGTGCTGGGACCATACATTCTTCAAAAAACACTGAAACTTTCTCATGTATAGCCTGGCAAGAGGTAACATATGGAGAGTGGCTGCCATGAGGTGAAGGAATTCCCCAGCTGAAATGCAGCTGACTAGGAGTTTTTGAAATAAGTTGGTCAGTGAAGTGACCTTTTCTAGTGGGAGAAAGGCCTTCATCAAATCCATCTTATTCTGCAACCCAAGAATATCTGGCCTTGGGAAGGAATAAGAGAGGACATGAGAAGGTTGACTGTGAAGCCCAGTGAATTGAAGGTGTCTTTGCAGGGTACTTGGATCCTCTGCCTGGATAAGGAGGTTATTCAAGCATGGGAAGATTGAAATGCCTTTTGTTCTGCAAAAGGCCACTACAGGGGGCTAGACATTTTGTAAATACCCTTGGTGCTGTAGACAAATCAAAGGGCAAGGCAGTAAACTGATAGTGTGAAGACTGCAATGCAAAACACAGGAATTTACAAAAGGCTGGGGGGGTAGGGATGTAAAGATGTAGACCTTGAGGTCTAAAGGAGCCATGAAGGAACTGGATGTCAAGAGTGGAAGAAGGGTTTGCAGGGACAGCATGCAGGAAGTGGGTACATGCAGAATGGGGTTTAGAAGAGACAGGTCCAGGATGGGTCTCCATGGGCCCTCTTTTCTTGGGACATGGAAGAGCCTGGAATAGAAGCCTTACCCTTCCTGTCTGGGGCCACCTTTTCTATAGTGCCCTGTTGGACCTGATCTTGAATCACTTGAGGAATGAGATGGACTTGTTTTTTGGAGGGAGGGTGTACCTCTTGGGGAAAGTTTTTCCTGCCAAGTCATAAAATATCCTTTTCTCACAATTAATAGAACCCAGCTGTCTGAGGTGATTTGTTGCCACAGGGCAAGACAGCAAGAGAGGCGGCCAGAAAGGGGAAGGTGGTAAGGGGGGTTCCGACAGTCACACACTGTTAGGCCTGTCAGAAAAGGGCTGTCTTTGATTAGTTTGAGAGGTGCTAGGTCTGGAAGAGGAAGGTTTCCTGACACCTCTTCTGGATTTGGAAATAGGAGGTGCAGAGGCCTTCCTGACAAAACTTGGTTTGGCAGAGTAGTTTCTGTGAATCTTAGGCACTGGTGAGACAAAGAGGTGCCTGAAGTCCTGCAAGCTCCTTGCTCTTCTCCTGCAGGTTTTTAAACAATTCTGCTGACTCATTTTCCAAACAGGAACTTATTGTCAAGACGGGCATCCATAATCTTGTTTTTGAAGTCATCTGGCAGTGGCTGTAGCCTGAGCCAGAAGTACCTACAAAAGATAGATGCTGATGCAGCTGACCTAGCTGATGCTTCTGCAGCATCATACCTGCATTTAATGGACTGTCTCGTGACTTGTGCAGCTAAGGAAAGTTTAGAGGCAAGTTGTGGTTTGGTGGGAGAATCTGGAATGCAGGACAGCAGACTCATGGCTTGTGAAACTAGGTCTAAAGTGTATTTTACCATACAAGTTTGGTAATTAATGGCTCTAAAGGCCAGGGTTGAAGAAGTATACATTTTCTTTCCTAACCTGCCCATTGCTTTGCTGTCTTTATCTTATGGCAGTAGGGAAGAAGATGGTAGCTGTCTGGATTGTTTGTCTGCTGAGAGAGCAGTAACAGCTGGGTCTGCCATGGGAGGCTTAATAAGGAATTTGAAGTCATCAGGAACCTTATAGAACCTGCCTGGTCTTTTAGGGGCAGGTAGCTGAGCCTCTGGAGTCTTGGACGCTGAGGCAAAAGCATCCAAATAGGCTGGGATTACTGGAGGTATAGCAGAGGGGAATGGCGATTCCATCTGCAGAAGCTCATAGTACCTCTTTCGCAATTCTGTCATTTCTGTGGAAGCCCATTTAAATTATTTCCTCATTTTGGAGATAGTTTCCCCAAAGGTGATATCTTCAGGTGGGGAATCACCTTCCAAGGAATCTTCATCAGGAGAGCAGTATTCCAGGAGAGAAGCCAGCTGTGAGGCATAGGAGAGGGTCTCATCAGAAGAATCTTCCTCATGGGTCTGTGAATGTGTCAAAGGGCCAGCAGAAGCAGGCCTGGTGCTCAAGGTTGGAAGAGCAGCAGGGTTCTGAGATGAAGTAGGCCTCAGGGCCAAGAAAGCCTGAAAGAGATATTGGGAAAATGCCTGCCAATCAGGCAAATCTTCTTATGGAGGAGACAAGATTCTTAGACTTCTGTTCCTTTTAAGAGAAGTTGTCTTAGGTCCTGGCCGAGTAGGTGAAGGCCTAGTGTCCATCAACCTAGGACTAGATGCACCTTCCTCGGTAACAGATGGTAACTCTAGCCATTCAGGGAAATCTGGTCCCCCCCCCATAGGAGGCAGACATCACAGGTACCCTCCACAGGCGTGCAGGCTGGAGAAAAAAGGGCAGCATCGGAAGCGGTACCCGCTGAAGTCACCAAGCCTATTGGATGTACCTCAGCCCCTAGACTGGCAGCACGTCCATACTCAGAGGCGCAGTATCTGCTCTAGCTACTTTGGCCTTCTTTTTTTGGCGGTTCTACCGAGATGGCTGGTTCCGATTCCATACCTAAGGCAAGGAGCTGGAGATGTCGGTTCTCAATGAAAAGCTTTAGGGCTGTGAGACAACTGCGCAGTGTTTTAGGAACAAATGAATGGCAGATGGAACACACTTTGTAATCGTGGGAAGGCCCTAAGCAAAATAAGCAGAGTGCGTGGCTGTCTTTGTGTGGAATTTGTCAACCGCACTTGCATTTTCTTTTCCTAGATGACAAGGATAGAATCAGCTACGGGTAAATTATACAGCAATCCTAAGCTATCAGAGAAAAGAGAGAAATAATTCCCCAACAGGGTACTTATCTTTCCAGGAGTCACTTGCATGGAGCAGACTGACCGAACTGACCTTCGACTGGCAGTAGAGAAGTTCTGTGGTCTGTGTGTGCGGACTACACATTTATGGCCAATGGTTTATGGTCCCTGTGTGTGACATCCCACAGACTATACAGCAGCCACGGCTAAGCTTTTGTATATGAGCCAGCCAGATGTCCAGGTCACCTCGGGAGGAGGATTCCACATGTTAGAATAGTGCAACATGAGAATAGAAGGATGTCAACTTATGTGAGCTCTGGACCTGCAGACTGCACAATTTTGGCAGCAAATAAGATCACAGGCAGGGTGGGAGTAGGGAAGCAGCTCAAAATTGAGCACTTTGGGTGAAGCAAAAAAGTACAGTTTTGTACCTACCATAAATGTAGATGTTCGAGTGTTCACCCTGCTGCAGTCATCACACTTGGGTTATCCTGCCGTCAGGCGGTCCCGCAGTCAGCCTGAATTCCAAAGTCTTGGTCCGGCGTCGGTTGCTGTCACTTCTTCCCTGATGTCAGTGCACCAGGGGTATATAAGAGGCATCCAATGCCATGTTCTTCAGTTTTTCTTGCCCAAGATGTCAGGTGCCCCCAATAGGTAGGCAATATATATATATATATATATATATATATATATATATATATATATATATATATACATAGCTAGATAAAAATAAAACAATACCTTTAGGCACAAGCAAATACACCACAGAGGTTGTATAGGATAGAGTGGTATACAGAAGTTCAGCTAGTACAGAGGGGATGGAGGGAGGGTAACCTGGACTGCAGCAGGGTGAACACTCGAACATCTACATTTATGGTAGGTACAAAACTGTACTATGTTCATCGTGTTACCCAGATGCAGTCATCACACTTGGGTTGAATCCCAAAGCTAAGGATGGGAGGTGGAGTTAAACTGGGTTAGAAGAAGCTAGTAAGCCCTGCAAAACTGCAGTGGCAAAACCAGCTCTAGTCTTAGAATATAGAGGTAAGTGATAGTGTTTGGTGAAGGTGTGCACTGAACTCCAAGTTGCAGCTTCCAGAATATCCTTGGTTGGTACTCCCCTGAGAAAGGCTGCTGATGTAGCTGTAGCCCTGGTGGAGTGGGACCTGTTAGCAGGTACCGGTTTCCCATGATGCGTGTAGCAGAAACATATGCAATATCCTATCCATTTAGAAATGGGTCTGTTTTGAGATAGCTTTTCCTTGTGATCCTGTAGCATAGGCTACAAAGAGCTGGTCAGTTTTTCTGAAAGCCTTAGTTTTATCCAAGTAGTAACGTAATTGCCTGTGAATGTCCAAAGAGTGCAGGAGTCTTTCTCCTTTGTTCTGATGATTTGGGAAAAAGGTGGGTAAATGAATGGTTTGGTTAAGGGCCACACTGGATACCACCTTTGGCATAAAGGAAGGGTTAGTTTGTAGAGAAACTCTGTCGATGAAAAATGAGGAAAGGCTCCACTGCCATTAGTGCCTGTAGCTCTGGGACTCTTCTAGCTGAGGTTATTGCTAGCAGAAGGGCAGTTTTCCATGAAAGAAATTTTAAGTCAGCTGAAAAAGCTGGTTCAAAGGGCAGCAGTGTAAGCTTTTCCAGAACAAAGTTGAGGTCCCAAGTAGGTGTCGGTGCTCTCCTTGGCAGTCTTATGTTCTTAGCTCCTCTGAGGTACTGTCTTAGGAGTGGATGTGAGAATAAAGGAGGATCCGTGTTGTAATGAGCTGAAATTGCTGAGGCGCAGATCTTAACAGATGAAAAGGAAAGTCCTTTATGCAACTTCTCAGTTAAATATTGTAGAATCTGAGGAATGTTTGGATCCAGTGGATTTTGGCCTTTAGCCTGGTTCCAGGCGCAAAATCTTTTCCATTTGTCTGAGTAGGTTTTCCTGATGCTGGGCCTCCTGGCCTCCAGAATGACATCCATAACAGGTTGTGAAAGAGGAGATTGCTGGTTGTTTAGGTGATTTGCCATGCAGCCAGATTTAAGGTCTTGAGCTGGCTGTGTAGAATCTGACTGTCTTGCTGTGTGAGCAGATGAGGAATTTGTGGTAAAATCCATGGTGGGCCGTGGGCCATGTTCCTTAGTAGTGGGTACCAGTGCTGGCGTGGCCAGTCTGGGGCAATGAGTATCATTTGTGGTCTCTCCATTCTGACTTTCAGCAGCACTTTTGTTAGAAGGGGCAGTGAAGGGAAGGCATATACTGTCAACATTTTCCAACTGAATGAGAGTGCGTCCACTTTCCAAGCTTGATGGTGGAATGTCCTTGTGAAAAATTTTGGTAGCTGAAAGTTTTGGGGGTTGGAAAACAGGTCTATGTCTGGGCGCCCCCATTTTTGAGTTATCATTGCAAATACTTGTGGATCCAGTTTCCACTCGTGGGGATCCATGATGTTCCTGCTTAGGTCATCTGCCAAAGTATTCTTTCTTCCTGGTAGGAATTGTGCTTGTAATTGAACTTTGGTAAGTCAGTGCTGTGTTCCACAAGATCATTGCTTGCCTGCATAGAGGGTAAGAGTGTGTACCCCCTAGCTTGTTTATGTACAACATTACTGTGGTATTGTCTGTCCTTATAATAAGTTGTCCTGGATGTAAGAGGTCCTTAAAGGCTGTCAGAGCATTCTGTACAGCTAGCATTTCTTTTTGATTGATGTGCAGATATCTTTGATCTGCAGTCCATCTGCCTTGAACGCACTGTCATGCCACGTGTGCCCCCCAGGCATAGTCCGATGCATCTGTTGTCATAGTTTGTCTGGCTGGGGGTAAGGTGAAAGGCTGACCCTTGTTGAGGTGACATGCCTGTGACCACCATAGAAACTCCTGTTGAAGGCAGGGAATGAGAGGTATCATTGTTTACAAGCTGTGGCTGTGTTGAGTCCATACGCTTTTCAGGTACCATTGTAATTTCCTCGTATGCAGTTTTGCAAATGGTATTAGTAGTATGCAAGATGTCATGAATCCCAAGGCCTGCAGAATTTTTCTTGCAGGGAGTTGGGTTTTTATTGCCATTATTTTGAAGTATTGAGTTGGCTGTAGTTGCTTGTCTGGCATGAGATAAGCCATCTGGGCCATTGTATTCAAGCTGGCACTCAGTAATGTCATGTTCTGTGAGGGCACTAGTTTTGATTTCTTTTCGTTTACTGTGTACCCTAGGCAACTTAGAAGGTGTTTGACAAATGCCAGATGTTGTAAGAGAATGTCCTTGCTTTCTGCTTGGATGAGGCAGTCATCCAGGTATGGGTATATTTGAATTCCTCTGTCTGCAGTATGCGATTATTGGTGCCAGGCATTTTGTGAAGACCATGGGCGCAGTAGATAAGCCAAAGGGCAGTGCAGAGAATTGGTAATGGGATGAACCTGCAATGAAACGGAGGTATCTTCTGCAATTTTGTCCAATAGGGACATGCAGGTATGCCTCCTTGAGGTCCAACGTTACTAGCCAAGCCTTCTTGCCCAACATGGGAAGAAGCTGCTGTAGTGTTAGCATCTTGAATTTGGGTACTTGCAAGTAGGTGTTTAGAATTGAAAGGTCCAGAATGGGTCTCCATGCATTGTCCTTTCTGGGGACTAGAAAGAGCCTCGAGTAAAATCCTTGGCCTTGCTCCTTTGTAGGTACCAGTTGAATGGCTCTCATGTCCATGAGAGCTGCAATTTGTTTTTGTGCCTCTGCCCATTGATTTTGTGGCAGGTTTGGGATTCCTTTTATCCTTGGCAAAGTGTGGAAATGGAATCTGTATCCTTGTGAGATAATGTCTAGGACCCATTTGTCCTTTGTGATGATGCGCCAGTTGTCTGCAAAAAGTGCTAATTTTCCTCCCAAGGGAGCTGCCAAGAGAGTTTTGCTTGGCAGTTTGAAGGTTAAGTCATTGTGTTTGTCTTCTAGTAGTTTGAGGCCTGTCTTATCCTCCCTTCTGTGTTGCAGTGCCCCATTGGCGAGAGGTTTTTAAGGGATTTGTACTTGACCTCTGCCCCTTGGGCGTCTGTATTTACCCCTCTGTGGTCTGTCAGAAGTTGGAAAGGACCAATTTTTTGTTGGCAAATTTCTGCTGAAGCGAGGGGGTTGTACCTGTAAGAAATCTTTGACTGTCTGCATAGACAGTGCCTTATCCTCCATTTTTTTTAAAACCTCTTCTGCTTTAACACCAAATAAGACATCCTGCTGTAAAGGTGCATCTAGTAATTTTGCTTTAACATGATCCAGCAGAGTCTGTTCCTTTAACCAAGCATGCCTACATATGACAGACCCAGTAACAATTGCTCTACAGGAATCTTCCAAGGAATCAAATCCACATTGTAAAGTATGTTTGCCCACCTGTTCAGCTGCATGCAACAGATCCTTCATTTCCTTCAATTCAGACTGTTGAGAGTTTGTGCTCATCTTTTGTTTTAATTGACACATTAGGAATTGCTGATATTTCAGCATGTGAAATTGACAATTTAAGCTCTCATAGCTAGAGTAGCTGAGGTGTAAATTTTCTTCCCCCACCTATCTAGTGCTCTGGAGTCCCTTTCAGAGGGCACAGGGTTTTTTGCCATAGAAGCCTTAGCCCCTTTGGGACCCTGGGAGATTGTTTCTGGGTCAGCAACAGGGCTTTTGTAAAGGAATTTGTGTGAGTCAGGCACTTTATATCTGTCTGGTTTGGCTGGAGCAGGAGGCAGAGAATCTGGATTTAGACTAGATTCTAAGTAAACATCATCCACAATGTCTAAAACTGGAGGGGTAGCAAGTGGTCTGTGCTGGGGAAGTAAAAGAAACTCTCGGAGCCTCTTCTTTGAGTCGGAATAGTCCTGACCTTCCTAGTGGAAATGTTCCCTCATGGTATGTAAGGTTTCCCCAAAAGAATAGTCTTCAGGGGGAGATGCTGAGGGAATGGAATCTTCAGCATCAGAATCTTCATAAGTGGGGAAGGAGTCTGAGGAAATAGAAACTTGATGAAACAAAACTAAAGCACACTCTGAAGCTGCAAAACTCCAAGACCATAAACGCCAAATACCACCCACTTTTTAATGGAATTACACATAAATGCCAAATACCACCCACTTTTTAATGGAATTACACATAAACGCCAAATACCACCCACTTTTTAATGGAATTACACATAAACGCCAAATACCACCCACTTTTTAATGGAATTACACATAAACGCCAAATACCACCCACTTTTTAATGGAATTACACATAACGCCAAATACCACCCACTTTTTAATGGAATTACACATAAACGCCAAATACCACCCACTTTTTAATGGAATTACACATAAACGCCAAATACCACCCACTTTTTAATGGAATTACACATAAACGCCAAATACCACCCACTTTTTAATGGAATTACACATAAACGCCAAATACCACCCACTTTTTAATGGAATTACACAAGTGGCATGAAAAGAATATGAATGGCAATTTTTTTGTTTGTAACACTGGACATAACCTCATTGTTCACAGTCATTCTTATTAGTTATGGCATAGAAGCAATAAGGAATTTTTTATGCAGTGAAACAGCTATGCAAGCACGAGAGATAGAGAATATATGTATATTGCTAGAAATAGTATTGACTAAAAATGTGTTTATTTTTGATAAAGTGCCATTCCTACAATTGACTGGAGTAGCAATGGGGACATCAGTAGCAAATACATACGCAAATTTGGTGCTATACCAATGGGAAAAGCAGTTTATCTTAAGTAACTATATTGAATTAAATAAAAAAGTGAAATTTTATAATAGATTTGTAGATGATTGTTTTCTCGTATGGGAGGACACATATGAAGAACTTGTTGAATATGTGGACTATTTAAACACCACTATGGAATTTTTGGAATTCAAAAAAGTTGTTTCATCTGATAAAATAGTTTGTTTGGATGTTATGCTTTATAGAAAAGCAAATAAAATAGAAACTAAGATCTATAAGAAAGAAGTTAATGCTAACAGATACGTTAGAAGGGATAGCATGCATGTGCTGCATACCTTTAAGGGAGTTATTAAAGCCCAATTTATAAGGGCTAGTAAATTGAATACAGAAGAAGAGAGTTTTGAACTCCAAATTGATGAAATGAGGCAGGAATTTATAAAAGGTGGATATTCTATAAAATATGTAGATACAATTTATAATGAAGTCAAAATAAATAGGAAAGATAAGTACAAACCTATTTTTAGTGAAAATGTTGAACTGCCTACATGAAATTTAGATGAAAATAAGAATACAATTAGCTATGTGACTTCATTCAATGAGAATACTAGTGAAGTATGTAAGATCAGAGAGAATAATTGGCTAATTTTATTGGCCATGCCAGAATTAAAAGATCTAATAGATTCAAAACCTAAATTTGCTCATAGAAATCAAGAGACACTTAAACAGAAATTATGCTATAAAGATTTTAGAATTAAAAGTAATGCTCATCAAGGTAGGATGGCAACTGAGAAATGTTATAATTGTAGTTGTTGTGTGGACATTTTTGATCTAGATAAGGAATTTATACACCCTAAATCCAAAGAGAAATATTTTTTTAAGTGTACAGTGAATTGTAATACATCTAAATTAGTGTATTTGGCAACTTGCATGCTTTGCACAGTATTCTACATTGGGAAAACAATGAGGAAGTTGAAGGAACGCATAATAGAACACAAGTCAGAAATAAAAAGGAAAGTGTTGACTAATGCTCTATATAAACATATAATGGAACATAAGCATAATTTCAAATTTAGGGGTGTAAGTGTAGTTAATATGGATATAAGAGGGGAGATATAAATAATATTCTTGAATTGAGAGAATATGAATGAATTATAAAGTTACAGGCAGATTCATCACCAGGCTTAAATAATATGGTTAGTATAAAGCCGATACTAATTAAAAAAGAGAGAGAGAATATATAGTAGCCCCACTCAGTGTCCATATATTGACTTGTATATTTTATTTTATTTCATTTAATGTTTTGAATGTTTTAAATATAACAATAAGCTATGGTGTTAATAATAGGATTGTATAGTTATGTACAGCTAATTTTATAGCATAGACACTATTTAGTATATATGCTTTTAAGAACTATTTTAAATGTTTAATTATAGGTTAATTTTGTATGGCTGGCTGAATCAAGTGTTTATATGTAACCTCTATTTAAAGTTCTGAAAAAGCATTTTAATTCATGTACTGATGAAGGGTATGAGGCCGAAAGCTTTTCATTACATATTTGGCATTTATTATAGTGTGGTCTTGGAGAAATAGAAACTTGATCAGAGGAGGCATAATCCTCCTCTTGTCTTGGCCTTTTGTCTGGGGGGGGGGGTTGGGAACCCCTGATCAGAGTAATCAAATTTTCAGCCATCTTAAGCATCTGTTTCTTAGGCATGGGGCCTTGAACAGTGACTGATGTACAGTCTTTTTAGGCTTTAAAGGAGTCTTAAGCTTAGCATAAGATTTTATGGTTTGAGTAGTCGGTCTAAAGACACCTTCTGTAACTGAAGGTGTTTCCACAGCACTGGCTTCTCCTTCTGCAATGGTGTCGGTAGGGGCTAAAGAAAATGGCTGTGTCAGCCTAGTACTCTCTGCTTGAGAATCTGATGCGGTCTGGGGTTCCAATTCTGCGGTCGTCAGGGGATGCGTAGGCACCTCACTGAAAACCGGAGAACCGGCGACCGGCCCAGCAGAGGCCTCGGAGTCTGGCTTGGATCTAGGCTGCCTGTCTTTATATTTGCATTTTTTATGCACGCCGGTAGTCGGTTGCTCTGACGGCATAGTATAATTAAATTTCCTACCGAAGTAGTGTCGAGCGAAAGCAAAGTGTCGCTTTATGGTTCGCTTATTGAACCTAGCACAAAACCGACAACCAGTGACGTCGTGGTCTGGGCCTAGCAAGGTATACAATAAGAATGAAAGTCCTTATGAGGTATTTGCTTCCCACAAGAAATACAATTGTTAACTTTTTCTGACATTGGACTGAGGCAAGAAAAGGTTCCCCAACGGGGTACTTAGCTTTGAAGACTTCGGACTGAAACTCGATTCGAAAATCTCAGGTGTCGGCCGACTGGCACTTGCGAACTGCTTCTGCTTTGGGCACCGCGCGTCAAGAAAGACTGAAGAAAATGGCGTTTGATGCCTCTTATATACCCCTGGCGCACTGACGTCAGGGAAGAAGCGACAGCAACCGACGCCGGACCAAGACTTTGGAATTCAGGCCGACCCAAGTGTGATGACTGCAGCAGGGTAACACGATGAGCATCTGATATATCAGTTTGCCTAGTGACTAACCTCCAACAAGTCGAACCAGATGGATGGGATGACACAGGATCTTCTCAATCTATTTTCTCTTTATCTTCACCACTAAACTCCAGTGAGGGTCCCACATTTCTTTTATTGGCTAGTATTTGTTTATTACTGAAAAGGACATAATAAAATAAAATACTAGAATTCTTGATTAAAAAGATTAAGCCAATTTAACATCAAATTCCTTAGCATAGGCTTACTCAGAAGCTTTAGAGGGCAAGTTATTTGTTTTGGTTATCTTATCTTCAGAAATACAAGATATGAAGCCAGTGGGAATACCCTGTCCATGACCAAGATGCAATATCAATTTTTACTTTAAAAATGCCTTCTCAACTGCTATACGTGAAGGAAATACTTTTCTTTGAAGAAATTGAAAAAACAATCACGTTTTCTTTTTTTTTTTTGGAAACATTTATCACGAGCATGGCATAAACTAAAACAGATAGTTTTGAAACATTTCATACAGTACAAATTAATGTATAATACTACACAGAAAAGTTAGCATTAAACAGTACAGAAACTGCAGTAAAGCCTATGACAGAGACAGCTTTGAGACTATACAATACAGACTGAAAACAAGTAAATGCTTGGTAAGTACAAATTCACAAAAAAAAAAGAAAATTACAGGACCTTTGAGGTCTCTGACATGAAGAAAATCTTATCCTCTGAAGCAAGGCTGTATCTTTTAACATGTACAATGTCAATGTACCAAAGGGAGAAAAGCAGCATGAACACCACTGCATATATACTACAATACTGATAATAAAAGTATTTACTTCATGTGGGAGAGTTATGTAGAGCAACACGCTTCACCAGTTACAAAAATAAAAATAAATGCTCTGTAAAAAGAAATGGTAGTGACAGATACAGGTCTTCCTAAGCTGGGGTTTTGGGCTCAATGTTACCTGTATTAATGCAGTCTTACATACTTAGTGTCCAGTGCTGTCAGTGCAGGCAGGACAAAGTCCAGGTTCTTAACCTATGACCAGATATGATAGACACGATGGCTAATGCTCAAAAATGAAGAACTAAGATCAGGAAAATGATACATATGCCTGCAACTCCAACTAAAGACTTGTTGCAGGACAGCACAGCTTATTACCAGTTAATCACCTGTCACCTATTGAATGTGCCAGACCTGACAACCTCAGCTACCACAGTGAGAGGATAGGAAGAGTAGTCCCAAAGAAATGTAAAAAGATGCTAAAATTCTACATGATAAAGGCACTGAGCTACTGAGCAGAATCTATTTTCAAGTACACTATGACCTGAAGGACATTCTCCAAACAGATTTCAGTCAATTTTAAAGCAAAAGAAACCAAAGGAGAAAGGAAGTTAAAGCTGGAAGCCATGAAAATGAGAGAGAGACTGTAAGGGAGTCATATATGAACAAAAATAAAACAATCCTCCAGGCAAACACACATACTCTCAGCTTTTAAAAATCACCAGTCATAGGTTTTATATATCCCTGACTTTCAGGAATGTCCTCAATTCGGCCTCAACATTTTGCCCTGGTGTCTGTTTTTTTTTTTTTTTTTTTTTTTTTTTTAACAAAACAGTGAGGATTATAATCAATAAACAGAAGTAGATGGCATTACTAATTATATTATAATAATATAACAGAAATAGATGGCATTAGTAATTATATTCTGAGACATTTTATTCTTCAGAAAATGCATGTTAATACAAACCATGTTATTCTCTTAAGTCAATAATAACAATAAATACATTTTCACTACATGCTCAGAATACAGATACTTGTTTTGTGCTAGCATTTATTACCTAAAACGCATGATTGAAAATGCTGGTATTACTTTGTGGGAGGTTGCAGTAAAGGAAATAATGGGAATGTTCCTTTTCACTGTTGTGGGATTTCAGAGTTGCAATGTGTAAGTAGCATGAGACGTGGGGCTATAGCGGGTTTGCCCCCATGCAAAACAAGCAGGTTTAGGGATTTTTTTTCGATGGTGTGCATTTGGTGATTTTTATTTGAACTTTTGAGGTTCAAAGAAGTGCGCTTTCTCTAATCAGGAAAATAGCCATTTTACATATAACATATATAACTTTAAAGTCTCACACACCCACCCATACACACACACACACACACACACACACACACACACACACACACACACGTATCTGGTTTTGGCTTTTTTTCCTCAGTATCCTGGGTTTTGTGCCCAATTTCCACATCTAAATATCTAGGGTCAGAATTACACTGCCATAGGAAGACTATTAAATATGGATTTGACAGATTGTTCAAAGTTTAATGGATTTATACTGGGGGGGTAATGATGTGAAAGCAAGAAAGATGCACATTTCTGAGTGTAGCTAAAACATACTACTTTGAATGGAATACAAGCAATCCACTTTCTTTAATGGAAACCAAAAGAACAGATTTTTTTCTTTCAGTTAAAGAAATGGAGAGTGAAAAAAGGTAATTTTTTAATTTGTGCTGAATTCTTGAACTTGCCCCACCTTCTTTTTGTTTCCTGAATTGATGTAAAAGTCTGCATCAGCCTATTTGGGTATAGCTGAAAAGGTTGACTACTTACTTTGGTCAAGCAGTGTGAAAGTATGAAAGTACGTGAAACTCAGTGAATAACTTTCTGAGTGAATGTCAAAAGAGCAACATAACTAATTTCTGCTGGGCAGTCACAAAAGTATATATGTAGAGTTCAACTGAGGGGGTAAGGCTGAGGAATGTATGTAGCTTTTGTGCCAAGCTGTCCAATTATATGGCTATAACTGCCACTGGAAGAAGTCCTAGAGGGTCCCAGGAAAGTATAGTTGTATAAAATCTTATAACAGTAGACGTCCTTTTCTTCGCGGTTGGAGTATTCCTTTCAGTAGCAATCCCCTGCCTACAGCAGTCCGATGTCTGGTCAGTATACTATACTGTCAAATGTATGCTCCCCGTGCATGGAGTAAGGCATAAAGATGACATACATACCTCCATTAGAACTGAAAAGCACCAGGAGAAAACAGTCCAAGGAGAGAAAAGAAATGTGCATCCAGAAGGAGAAAGAAATGGTGAGAAGGAAAGGAAGAAGTGAATACTGCAACAGTGAAGAGAAGGACACCTACTGTATGGGAAGATTATACAAAACTATACTATGTCCTTCCATACCACCATTTCAGTATTCCTTACAGTAGTGAGAGTACAAAAGCTCAGGAGGAAAGTTGGGAAGAGAAAGATCCAGCGGAGCCCTCAAAAAAAAAAACACGTGGATAGCCCTAGCAAATCCATCTCTAGCTCTAAACCACATCCAAATTATAGTACTTGGTAAAAGTACACACAGAAGTCAAAAGCTGCTGCCTCATGAATGGAATTAGTATCCAATCCTTTGGGAAAAAAAAAACATGAGAAGATGTCACAACCTTAGTAGAATGAGCCTTAACAGAAGAATGGAGGCTTTTCCCATGAAAACAGTAACAACAGGAAATGGCCATACATATCCAAGAAAAAATAGTTTATTTAGAAAAAGCCAAACCTAAGGACCTAGGATGAAAGGAAATAAGTTGCTCAAATTTATGAATAGCTTTAGTTTTATCCCAATAATATGAGCCGTCTATGCAAACCCAAGGTGTGAAGAACCTGCACACTAGTAGACTGCAGAGTAGGGAAAAAGTAGGCAAATGAATAGATGGACAAACTCAACTAACCTAATGAAATTTTCCTCTTCTCTCGATTAATAGTGGCCTAATGGTTAAGGTGTTTGCCTTATAAACACAAGGTACATGGTTTGAGTCTCACAAGGGATAACTGGCTAGGCTTAAAATGGCTTGCAAGGGCAGTTAGCCTAGTACTAATCTATGAACCTATGAACCTATAATATATCAGCCTGGTATTTCTTATCTAAACTGTCTACATATATTACTCTCTCTGCAGTTAATACATATGCTATTAAATGCATCTTTTATGTACTATGTCATGAGGTTACTCTGAAAAGTATATTACATATTACAAAATATTTTTTATATTAAGGCATCGCTATATTCCTTAATGCTAACCAAATTTCTCAAACATATTGCTACTGCATTCTCAAAATACTGTACTTTTGCCTTGTAAATATTCCTGTTATATATTTCTCTTTCTCTGTTTTGTACTGTTAAGTATCTTACAACTTGAATTGTTAGGTTTTTTTTTTTCTTATTTTACTAATTACTTTCCTGGAACTTTCTCGTCGGGTCTCCAATGAAAAAGGGCTCTCTGGGCCCAGTCAGACTAACCCGGTTAACAAATGTAAAAATAAATAAACTCATTAACCACCTTAGGCATATAAGAAGGATTAGCATGAAGAGACACCCTGTCCTTATGAAAAACTAAAAAGGAGGAACAGCCATAAGGACCTGCAGCTCAGACACTGTCTGGCTGAGGTAAGGGCCAAAAGAAAAACAATCTTACAAGTACAGTTTTGTGAGGAAACTGAAGCTGCAGGGTCAAAAGGAGCCCGAGTCAATTTTTCCAAGGACAAAATTAATGTCACAGGAAGATGGAACAGGCTTTCTGGGAGGCCTAATATGAAGGATGCCTTTAAGAAATTGTCCTCAAATCCAGAAGCCAAAGGGGGAGGCAAAAGCAGAGAAGCAGAAATGGCTGACAGGTGGAATTTAACAGAAGAGTATGCCAACTCAGCATTGAGCAATTCACACAAATAAGAGAGAACCAAAGAAACTTCCACAGAAAGTGGATCCAGGTTATAAGTAAGACACCAAACAGAAAATCTCTTCTACTTGGATAAGTAAGATTTACTGGTAGTGGGTTTTCTGGCCTCCTGCAGAACCCAAAGCGTATCCTCAGAAAAAATGTGTCTAAAAGGGATCAAAACCCCATCACCCAACATGTCAAATGAAGAGTGGACAAGTGTGGATGGATGACCCCCATTCTTGTGTGAGTAGATCACCCTGTGAGGTAACTTGTGATGACTGCCCTTGGCTAAATGCAGAAGAAGAGGGAACCAATGCTGTCTGGCCCAAAAGGGAGTCACCAACATTTTGGGAGCATCTTGTTCCATCTTGGAACAGATCCTTGGTATGAGAGGAAGGGGAGGGAAAGCATAAAGAAACATCGCCTTCCAGGAAAAAGAGAGGACATCCACCTTCCAAGACAGAGGACATGGAACTCTAGTGCAAAAGAGAGGAAGTTGTCTGTTCAGAGGGAAGGCAAAATAATCTACCTGAGGAGTACTCCACTGGTCAATGTCCAGAAACACATCCCTGTCAACCAACTACTCATGGCTCTGTGTTATGGACCTGCTCAAAGAATCTGCCACAATGTTCTGATCTGAAGGAATGTAAACTGCCTGAAAAGTCACCTGATACTGGACTACTAGATCTCAGCCCTGAAGTGCTAGTCTGCACAAGACGCAAGACCTTGTCCCCCCCCCCTTGCTTGCTGATGTACCACATCACTATGGTATTGTCTGTGAAGATTTTGAGGAGCCCTAGTAAGAAAAGAGCATGATTGACCTAAAAACAGCCAGCTCTCATCTCTTTTACATTGATGTGGTCCTTCTTTTGATTAAGAGATCAAAGGCCCTGCATTTTTAGAGAACCAAAGGAGGCCCCCACCCCACCTCTGAGGCATCTGTAAAGAGTGGGAACTGTAGCTTGAAAAGAAAGCCCTGGGTTAAGGGACAACTAATGAATCCACTACTGAAGTCCCAGCTTGAGGCAGGGGAGAAGAAGAACTGGAAAATCCAAAGGATGAGAATGTTGAAGCCATACTGACTTTAGGAACCACTGGAGCTTTCTTATATGAGGAGTTGCTAGAGGAAGCATAGGAATGGTGGAAGCCATGTATCCCAGAGCTCTTATAAACTCCCTGGCTGTAATTAAGTCCAGAGAAAGAAGAGATTGAAAGAATGCGATCAGGGTTAAAGCCTTGGAAGGAGACAGAGATGCCAGCATTGAAACAGTCTGGAGCCTGCATCCGAGAAAAACATGATCCTGAGAAGGAATTAGGAATGACTTTTGAAAATTCACAGGCTTTGCAGGAGACAAACAGCAAAGTGAAGAAGTTTCTGGAGAAGAAGCCTGAAGGAGCAGGTTGACCAGATAAGAAAGATCCGAATTCCTCTAAACCTGCAAAAAGGAATCACAGGAGAGAGGCATTTGGTGAAGACCCTTGGGGAAATAGAGAGGCCAAAGGGCAAAGCAGAGAACTGAAAATGTAAGGAAGCAACAGAGAAACATAAAAAAACTTCCTGAAAAGGAGATGAAAAGAGATACTGAGATAGGCATCTTTGAGATCCAGGGAGACTAGAAAGGCCTGAGGAAGATGAGGAAATAAGGTTTGAAGGGAAAGCATTCAAAATGAAGGAACCTTCAAAAAGATGTTGAGATGGGAGAGATCCAGAATGGGGTTCCAGGTGCCTTCTGTCCTGGGAACAAGAAATCTTCCAGAGTAAAATCCCTTCCCCTTTTGAGGAGCTGGAACTTCTTTAACTGTTACTGGAGACAAAAGGCCCCAAAGAATCTCTGGAAATAAGGGCCGCTGTTCCTGAGGAGGCTGAAAAATGCTCAAAAGGGGGGGGGGGTATGTCCAAACCATCTAATACCCCTGCCAAATGATGGATAGAACCCAAGAATCCTGACTGATCTTTAACCAAACAGAAGGGACAGAGAAAGATGAAGAGAAAGGGGAAAATTACTGAGGAGAGATGGACAATGAGAGTTAAACACAACCTAGCTTGTCTGGAAAAGGAGGCTTCTGAGATGAAGTTCGAATAGACTTAGCAGGAGGAACCATTCTACCCCCCCCTTTTACCTTTAGGGGAGGGCAAGACCATCTGTGGACAAAGGTAGGTTTAGCAGGGTAGTTACTTTGAAATTTGGGAACAGGTGAAACAAAAATATGTTTCAAATCCTGAAGGGACTTAAACAGCTCAGCGGCAGAAAAGAGATACTTATCTACAGGAGCACCCATCCGCTAAGCCTCAATATCATCAGGCAAAGGAATACTTCCTCAACACAGAACCAAAGGTAGCAGATCTACATGAGGCATCAGCTGCATCATAACTGCATTTAGTGGAATGGTGAGCTACTTAAGAGGAGGACTCTTAGTAAGGAAAAACCTGAAGTAATCCAAAAAGTGTCATAGTCGGCAGAAGCAAGCAATAGTTTAAGCAAAAAATACAAAAAAAGTACTTAAATAAAACATCAAAAGTAAAAAAAATAAAAAACAGAGTTAAGCACTTTCGTTCAGCCCATAACTTCAGCAGAACTGTGTTTTTTTAACTTTTGATGTTTTATTACAGTACTTAAACTTTGTATTTTTCGCTTGAATAGATTGCTTGCTTCTGCCGAATACAACACTTTTTGGATTACTTGTATGGTTCTTGTGTCGGATTGTGGTGCACTTTTTCTGGTTACTAGTGAAAAACCTCAACCTTATCCTCAGAATCAGGAAGATCTGAAATAAATATGAACCAACCAAGATCTGAAATAATTTGACAGGCCTGAGAGAGACGAGTCAAAATATACCTTGTCATGTGGATCTAGTAATTTACAGTCCTAAATGCCAAGGTAGCAGAGGTATAAACGTTATTACCCAAGATCTCCATAGTTCTTCTCTCCTTATCAGAGGGGAACAGTTTTGTAGAAGGCAAAAGCTTAGATGGCTTATCAGAAGGGAAGGGCATTTGTAAAGGAATTTGCAATCCCCAGGAACCTTATAAAACCTATCAGGTTTCTTAGGAGCAGTGGGTTGGAAGCTAGGAGCCTGAGAAGCTGCAGAAAAGGTATCTAACAAGGCAAAAAGAACAGGAGGGACAGGAGATGGCTTGGGAGACTCCATTTGAAGGAGGTCATTATACCTTTACTGAACATCTGAGACTTGAATACAGTCCCGCTTAAACTACAACATACAGTAAATGGTATCACCAAAAGAAATCTCCTCAAAAGGAGAATCAGGACTAATAAAACCCTCCTCCTCATTGCTTCACAGATTAGGTTAGT
Organism: Protopterus annectens; assembly: GCF_019279795.1. Lineage (NCBI taxonomy): Eukaryota > Metazoa > Chordata > Ceratodontiformes > Protopteridae > Protopterus > Protopterus annectens. The sequence goes on from NC_056746.1 coordinate 1,265,180,356, forward strand.
ACTAGGCTAACTTCCCTTGTAGGTCATTTTAAGCCTAGTCAATTAACCCATGTGAGAATCAAACCCTGCACCATGTGTTTGTAAGATAAACACCTTATCATTATGCCAAACTCCCAACCTCAGAACCATAGCCCAAAGGAGAGGGAATCTACGAAGAATAGGTCAAGGATTCTTCATCAGAATCCACATCCTCATCAGAGGAGACCTGCTCTCTAGGCCTCTTAAGAGGAGTAGAAGACCAAGGAGGAGCAGGAACAGAAACCCCCTGAGGAGGCTTCAAAGCCCCAAGGGCATTAGACAGACCCTGTGTGACATCTTGCCATTCACACTGAGGATCTTTGGGAGCAGGAGAAAGGTGCTTAGATTTCTACTTCTTTTTCAAGGGATTGTCAGCCTTAAAGATCTTATGACACTCTAAGCATAGTGGGAATCTCCTCTATGACCAAGAGTTGTGAACACCCTCAGTCCCTTCAGAAATAATTAGCTACGGTTCCCCCTGAACATCTGAAATGGATGTCTGCACAGCCTCTGGGAACATGAGAAAAGCCAGATCCATGCTGTCTTCCAAAATGGTCATAGCAGAGGAATCAAACTGAAAGACTGAGCAGTACTCAATGCTTTCACTAGCCTCAAAAGAAATGTCTGGTGGAGGAGGGATAGCCGAAGAATCTGACCGAGCTTTCTTGGCCTTCTTTGCAGATGGCTGACCCTCGGGCCAGGACAATTCCTCCACATTACCATTAGCCAACAGTTTAAGATATTGGTTCTCTAAGAGGAAAGATGACTAAAGTCTTTGGAACAAAAGCCTGACAAATGGGACAATATATATGGTAGTGAGAAGCACCTAAGCAAAATAAACACAGCTCATGATGGCCCTTATGGGGAATCCACCTCCCACACTGACTTTTCCCCTTTCTGGGTGGCATGAAACCAACAACCAGAAAAATAAATGAAAACAAGAAGAAAAAACACCAATCGGGTACTTATCTGAAAAACAGCTTGGTAACCAGTAGACGAATAAGCGTTCAGACCGATGACTGAAGATGGGGTTTGGACTGGTGGCAAAGAAGTTCTGAGGATGGTACATCCATACATCACCTTTATGCCCTGCACTGGACGTAGGGAGCGTACATGTGATGCACAATATCCTTTTACAAGCTAAAGGCATTGTTATACTGGCTGGACATCAGGCTGCCTTTGGCAGGGAATCCCTTTGTAAAGAATACTGCAACAGTGACAAAGAAGGACATCATATATGCCAACCCCTTTTTCATAGCTTATTGAAGACAACAGGCAAGACAGAGATAACTAGACAAACAGGCAATAGGTATCTGACAGAAATAAGGAACCCCTTGGAGTTTACACTTGAAACTTGGATGGGAATCTGATCTCTCACAGTTCTGTCAAATTGATATACTGTAATGAAAGTTCTCCTTGAACAGATGAGTGACTCCAGTCACGACAGACAGTCATTATAGTCAGACCGATGCAAACAAGGTGCTGTAGCACAAGCTTGAATGCTATTATGCAGCATCCTTGCACATTGTTATAAGAGATCCAAAGAGGAGCCACATGGCTATCCTACTGTAAGCATGCCTGCCAAGCTCGGTACTGTGACCCACAATATTCTATACCAACACTAACACCAGATACATGTGTCTAAGACATTAATACAGGGTTGGCACTCACCAATCAAGTGGCACATTCAAAAAAAGTAAAACTATTGTGTGGAACATACTCCCTGCAGGACTTCCTAAAAAGTCAGTTCTCTACCATCGGTTTAACCAATGCACCTTGGCAGGTTAGCATGACAATGAATGATGTTCAAGGGACGGAAGCCACTGCAGGATTGATGGAGATAAAACTGAAGTCACACTGGAGTTATAAAGGATTTCAGGACAAAGTCACCAAGGAATGTCTAAATTCTACTAACAGTACTCTGACCTAACAGCATTAGAAGATAAAACAAGATATGACATCTTCAATGGATTAGTCATAATGAATCCAATATATCAGATAAACATGGTATTACAATACCAATACTAAAAATCATATTCTTCTATAAAGAAAGAGGCGGTATTTGCAAATATCTGTGTGGGCCCAGCTAGCACCAAGGAACAAAATAGCAATGACAGCTGGGCTGCAGCCAGAAAGTATGTGGAAAGTGCATGAACACTGAAAATATCTATACTGCTTCCCAAAGACAGGTCTCCTTGGAGCTCACAAAATTTGGAAAATAAAGACCCAGCATGTGGAAAGAACAGTACATAATGGTGCAAACAGTGGTCCCACAACAGAGAAAGGAGAAACTGTAGCTCCCCATGGTTTAATATGCAACATGCCTGACAAAGTACAACAGAATACCGTAGGAAGCAATTTTTAAGAACTGATAGTTAGGGCAGCCAAAGGATTTGTATAAACAAGTATCAAATAAGAACTTATTCTGTCCCAGCCTGCCAGGATGACATCTCTATTTCTACTCCTTTCAATACGCATTAGAATATGGATAGCACAAACAGTGGCTCTGAGGACTGGACACTTGTCTTTATCCAGTGGGAAATTAACATGCAGTTAGTCTTCTGAAAGATATTTGAAACAAACCTTTATGACAGTCAAGATGCCCTGACCTTTCTTACTGCTGTAGTCCAGAAGGTGAAAGTTGAAGCAAAGCTCATAATAACCCTAAGAACAGGCAAAGACAATCTTTCCCAAAATGGCTGACATCAAGTAATATTGTCCAGTAACTGAAGTCAGCACCAGCATGGGTTACAGGGCAGCAAGAGTCAAATAAATGAAAATAAAGGAAGGACAATCTAAAAGGAACCCAAGCAGGTAAGCTACACTCCCAGCTCAACGCCACACTGACTATGGAAACATCCTTGGCAAAATATGCAGTAATGACAAAAAGAAAATGTCAAGACAAACTGCTATGACAAAAAACAAACAAGGTGATCATGGTTTCACTGAAAATGGTAACACAAGCAGCAAGAATTTTTACAGCCACCAGTTAACCTCATATCCTGAAAATGAAACATATAGTTGACCTTCCCAAGCTCTACCAAAGCTTAAAGGAGACATGTTGGAAGGCTATGGTTTCAAGACAGCAAGACAAAAATGGCATCCAAAAAACTTCTGAAGGCTCAAAATTAAAAACACTCCAAAACAACTATCTTGATGGCCATAACGTAGCAGAAGAACATGTTAACTAGGACCCTATGTATAAGCTAACAGTATGGGTCAGTCCTCATAGCAGGTGAATCGAGTAGATCTGCAGTAACCTTCTTCTTGAAAGAAGGAACAGCAGCAATAACAGGCACTTGGAATTGTTTTCCAAATAGGTGAGCTGGAAACAAGGCTTCTAGCATCTCAAGTACAAGATCATGTGTGGGAAGGGAAACAATTCTTTTTGAAAATACCCTGAATCTGGCAAGAGAAAAAAAATGAACATGAAAAGAAATTACTTCTCAGCTAAGATGTAATAACAAAGACATTAAAAAACATGTTTTCTTATGCATTCTATTTTTATACAGAGAAAATAAATAATACACTCACTGGAAAACAAGTGCAACTAAAGAACCATGCTGACAAACCAGATTGTTTATATAGGTAGAAAATAAAGAGGAAAAATCTGTATTTGTTGACAAAAATTAAAAAGAAGCAGGGTGCCAATTGGTAAAGTCATTTATATTGACAACTGACTGGCAGTTAAGGCAGCACACAATGTAGATGTATCCTCATCAAAATAAGTTATATGGACACATTTCATATCTAAACAACAATGTAGTGTAATCATGATTCCTAAAGCATTATTAATAGTCAAGTAAGAGACGGGTGAGATTTTGTCATATTTAAGTAGCGCTGAAGTGTGCAACAAAAAGTAGAGTTGTGTAAAATCTTACCATAACAGTAGATGTTCTTTTCTTCAACGTTGCCAGTATTCTTTTAACACAAGGGATCTCCTGCTATGGACAGCTCAAAGGCTGGCCAGTATACCAAAGCCTTTGGAATTTACAGATGTCCTACATCACACTTATGCTCCCCATGTAAGGCATAGGTCATAAAGGTGACATGTGGGCTTACATACCTCAGAAGTGAAAAGCCCCGGGAGGAACAGAATATCCCTAGGGTCAGGAGGAACATGTGCATCCAGAAGGAGAAAAAGAAAAGCCCTGGCCAGGAAATCAAAAAAGAACAGGGCACAGCAGAAGGGAAGGAGAGAGGGAGTGAATACTACAACAGTGAAGAGAGGCATGCACTGTTGTGGTAAGGTTTTACACAACTGTACTATAGGTTTTACACAACTGTACTATGTCCTTCCATATCACTGATGCAGTGTTCTTAACATAAGGGAGAGTACAAAAGCTCAAGCTGAAACTTGGGAGGAGAAAGGCACTAAAGAGCCCTCTAGAAATCAATGCAGGACAGCTCTGGCAAAGCCAGCTCTTGCCCTAGAAGCAACATCTAGCTTGTAATGCTTAGTGAAGGTAGCAGCCTCAAGGATGAAACTGGTATCTAATCCTTTGAAAAAGACACGAGAAGAGGCAAAACTCTAGTAGAATGAGACTCTACAGAGGTAGAAAGACATTTACCATGAAAGAAATAAAAAGAAATGGCTCTAGAGATCCAGGAGGATTTGGTTTACTTAGAAACAGCCAAACCTACAGATTTAGGATTAAAGCAAACAAAAACTCCCTCAGGTATGCAAATTATCTCAGTCTTACCTAAATAATATGAGCTGCCTATGCAAATCCAAGGTGTGAAAGACCTTCTCACTAGCAGATTGCAGAGAAAAAAAAAGGAGGGCATATTAATAGGGTGATTAAGAGACAACTCATTAACCACCTTGGGCTTAAAAGAAAGATTAGTAAGAAAAGACACCCTGTCCCTATGGAAAACCCAAGAAAGGAGGAACAGCCATAACAGCCTGGAGTTCAGAGACTCTTTTAGCTGAAGTATGGCCCAAAAGAACAGTCTTCCAAGTACAATGTTGCAAGTAAGCTGAAGATGCTGGCTCAAAAGGAGCCCGAGTCAATTTTTCAGGCATAAAACTTTGGCTCCAGGGAGGTGGAGAGGCCTTTAAGAAATTGTTTGACCTCAAACCTAATGGCAGGAGGAGGTGTCAAGGGCAGACAAGCATAAATATCTGAAAGGTGAGCTTGAAATGAAAAAAATATGCCAACCCAGCAAGGAACAATTCACACAAATAAGAGAGAACCAAAGGGATCCCCAGTGAAAAGGATCCTGCTTACGAGAAACAAACCAGACAGAAAATTATTTCCATTTGGACAAATATGATTTCCTGGTAGTGGGTTTCCTGGCCTCCTGTAGGACCCTAAGCATGTTCTCAGAAAAGAGGTGCCTAAAAGGGATCAAAATCCTATCACACACAACAGCTGAAGAGTGGACAAGTCAGGATGAATCAGAGATCCCTTGTGTTGAGTAAGAAGGCCCATCTTGTGAGGTAACGTGTGGTGATTGCCCCTGGCTAAGTGAAGAAGGGGAACCCATGCTGTCTGAGCCAAAATGGGAGTCACCAGCAAGATTTTGGGAGAGTCTTATTTGATCTTGAGCAGGATCCTCGGAATCAGAGGAAAGGGAGGGAAGGCATAGAGAAATATTCCCTTCCAAGGAAAAGATAATATGTTCAATTTCCAGACCAGATGGCTTAGGACTCTAGCACAGAAAAGAAGAAGTTACCTGTTCAGAGGAGGCGGCAAAAAAATCTACCTGTGGAGTACTCTACCGATGGACAATGTCCAGAAACACATCTCTGTGAAGCATCCATTCGTGAGCCTGTATACTGGACCTGATCAAGGATTCTGCCACTATATTCTGCTCTGAAGGAATGTAGACAGCCTGAAGAGTTACTCAATACTGGACAACTATGATCCCAGACCTGATGAGCAAGTCTTCAAAGAAAGGAGGACTGTGCCTCCCCCCCCCCCCCCCTTTGCTTGCTGATATACCAACATTACTGTGGTATTGTCTGTGAAGACTTTGACAGGTCCTGGAAGAAAGGGAATAAAAAACCTGAAGAGCTAAAGGAAGAGCTCTCATCTCCTTTATATTGATGTGATCTGACCTCTACTGATGAGGGCCAGAGACCCTGGACCTTTAGGGAAGCAAAGGAGGCTCCCCACACCTTGTCCAAGGCATCTGAAAAAAAGTTCCTAAGATGGAGCCAGAGGTTGAAAAGGAAGTCCTAGGTTGAGAGAAAGCTGATGACTCTACCAATGAAGTTTGAGTTTCAGGCATGGAAGGAAAGGAACTAGGAAATCCTGTGGATGACAGTGTTGAAGTCCACTGACTTGAGGGACCACAGTAGTTTTCTCATATGGAGTTTAGCTAGAGGAAGCACAGAAATTGTGGAGGTCATGAATCCTAGAACCCTGAGAAATTCCCTGGCTGTGACCGAAACCAGAGGAAGAAGAGACTGAAAAATGGTGATCAGAGAAAGAGACTTGGGTGGAGGCAGGGATGCCAGAACAGGAATGGTCTGGATCCTGCAACTGAGAAAAATATGATCTTGAGAAGGAACCAGGACTGATTTCTTAAAGTTTATGATGAACCCAGGTTTTATAACAGAAACTGTAAACTGGAGGTGCTGAAGCAGGTCCTCACAGGATGAAGCTTGAATGAGCAAGTCATCCAAATAAGGATACATCTGAATCCCTTCCATCCTGCAAAAAGCAATATGGGAGCAATGCATTTGGTGAATACCCTTGGGGCAGTAGAGAGGCCAAAGGTCAAAGTACAGAACTGAAAAAGCAAGGAACAGACAGATGAATGTAAAAATTTCCTGAAAAGGGGATGTGAAGATAAGCATCCTTGAGGTCCAGGGATACCAAGAAGGCCTGTAGAAGAAGAGGGAACGGGGTTTGAAGGGACAACATTCGAAAGGAGGGGATGTTTAGAAAGGTGTTGAGCTGAGAATGGTCTAGAATGGGTCTGCACCAGAGGAGGCTGAGTGATACCCAGAAAAGGAGGAAGGTTTTTTCCAGACCATGAAATAACCCTGGCGGATGATGGACAAAACTCAAAGAGTCTTGAGTGACCCTTACCCAACTGGAGAGGAACAGGAAAAGATGAAGGGATAATGGAATCTGGCCTACCTGCCAGATAGAAACTGATTTGTCTTAGAAAGGAGGCTTCTGAGAAGTAGGAGTCCCGAGTAGACTTAGCAGGAGGGGGTACGCTTGTAGAACCCTTTTTACCTTTAGAATGAGGGCAACACTGTCTACGAACTAAAGCAGATCTGGAAGGATAACTCCTCTGGAATTTAGGGATAGGAGGCAAAAATATGTTTCAATTCCTGCTAGGCCTTGCCTTTATCCAGGAAAGACTTAAAAGTTCAGCAGCAGCAGAACCAAAAGTTTTTTTTTTTTTATCCAGAGGAGCATCCATTAGTTTAGCCTAAATATCATCAGGTAAGAGCTGGAGACAAAGCCAAGAGTAAAGCTAAATATCATCAGGTAAGGACTGGAGACAAATAATGTCTCAAAACAGAACCAAATGCAGCAGCCCTAGAGGAAGCATCACTGCAGCATACCTCCATTTAATACAGTGGCAAGCCACTTGAGAGGTAGAACCCAACAAAGAAAGAGTCAAGACCTTCTCTTCTGAATCAGGGATGTCAGAAACTGCCTAAGAAGCTTGAGAATGAAGGGCTAAAACATGCCTAGTAATACAAGTCTGGTAATTAATAGCCCTAAAAGCCAGGGTGACAGCAGTATATACCTTTTTGCCTAGATGTTCCATGGCTCTACTGACCTTATAAGAAGGAAATAATTTAGTGGATTGCAAAGGCTTAGAAGGTTTGTCAGAAGACACAGACACTATAGAGAGATCAGCAGAAGGACATCTGTGCAAAAACTTATAGGCGCCTTGTTAAATCTGTCAGGTTTCTTAGGGGCTGGAGGTTGGGAATCCAGGGCAACAGAGGCCGCTGAAAAAGAATCTAAAAGGGCATCTAAGATCAGAGGTACAGGAGAGGGCTTGAGAGACTCCATCTGGAGGACATCATAATATCAGAAACCTAAGTACAGTCTGATGTGAAATATTCCATCATACGAGAAACAGTATCCCCAAAGGAAAGTTCCTCTAAGGGATAGTCTCAACGGACAGAATTTCTTCCTCAGACCCACAATCCAAGGGAGAAGGAATTTGCAAAGAATATGCCGAGGACTCCTGCTCTCTGGGCCTTTTAAGAGGAGTAGAGGTCAAGGGAGAAGCAGGTACAGAAATTTCTTGAGCAGGCCTTAAAGTCATTAAGGCATTAAACAACCCTGGGTAAAATCCTGCCATTCATGTTGGGGATCTTTAACAGCAGGGGGAAGATGCTTGTTTTCTTGTTTTTTCTCTTGAGGAACATCGGCCCGAAAATCCCCAGGAGGTTCAGACCCTTTCTGACCCTCAACCAACATAGCAGGAATTTCCTCTCAGATTAGAATTTGAGGTATCCCTCCCTTGGTCACTCAGATATAATCAGCCAAGGTTCCATCCTCAATGTCCGGAGTGGACATTTCCAAAGCCTACAAGGCCGTGTGAGAAGTCAGACTCATGCCAGAATCTGACAAGATCATGAATGGGGAATCAAAGACAACAATCAGACAATCCTCTGGGCTTTCGCTAGCCTGGAGAGAGATGCCCAGGGGAGGCAGGACAGCAGCAGAGTCAAACCAGAGTTTTTTGGCCTTTTTCTTGGCAGGCAGTGGGCCTTCACAGTGGGGAAGACCTCTGCCACAGCACTTTGGACCAACAATTTAAGAAGATGGTTTTTCAGGTAAATCAACAAAGAAGAGAGATGACTATGAAGGGTCTTAGGGACAAACGGCTGGACAACAGAACACTGCACATGGTCATGGTAAGCAACCAAACAGAAAACACACTGCTCGTAACAATCGTTATGGGGAGTCTGCTTCCCACACTGACATTTCCCCTTTCTGGATAACGTGCAAAGACACCAAAATAAAAAGAGAGAGAGATAAGAATCCCTAATGGAGCACTTATCTGAAACATGACTCGTTAACCAACACATAAGGAGGAGCAGTCAGACTGACTAACAGTGATGGCGTTCAGACTGGTGGCAAAGGAGTTCTGAGGTATGTAAGCAATACGTTGCCTTTATGCCTTACACCTTGAGTGGTACAAGTGTGTCGTACAATGTCTATAAATTCCAAAGGCTTTGGTATACTGGCAGGACATTGGGTATTCTTGGCAGGAGACCCCTTATGTTAAAAATACTGCAACAGTGATATGGAAAGACATCTACAAAGTACATCTCTACTCTAGAGCAGAGAATCCATAAATTCCTAACAGTCTAGGACAATCCTGAAACCCTCATCCTCAATGTGAAATGTAATTTCCAGAGCCCGATTAGGAATATGTCAGTTAATGGACCAACCAAAGCAAGTGATTCAGCCTTTCTGCCAAAGCAGTACAATAAACCACAAGCAAATATAACCAGAAATTACAGTTGTGTACACTTACCATAAATGTAGATGTTCGAGTATATTCACTGTTGCAGTCATCACACTTGGGTTATCTGCCTGCAGGTAGCCCTCAGTCGGCCCGAATACCAGAGACTTAGGATTTCTGCGTCGGTTGTTGTCACTCCAGGACTGATGTCAGGGGTATAAAAACAGGCAGCCGGTGTCATAACATCAGTTTTTCTTGCTCCAAATGTCAGGACCCCCCAATAGGGAGCTAAACTATGGTTGGAAAATCACCACCAGTAAAAAGTAAATACCAATACCAATACCCTTGTAAAGGGGGAGTAATATACACAGAGAGGAGAGACAGAGAAGGGGGCTGGAAGGAGGAAAACCAGGACTGCAACAGTGAATACACTCGATCTTCGACATTTATGGTAAGTGTACACAACTGTACTATGTTCTTCATGTTTTTCTGTTGCAGTCATCACACTTGGGTTGATTTCCAAAGCTGAAGAAAGGGTGGAGGCAGTCAAGAAGAGCTTGGGCTGGCTAGTAAGCCCTGCAGGACTGCTGTTGCAAAACCCGCCCTGGATTTGGAAAATCTAGGCAGGTGGTAATGCTTGGTGAATGTGTGTATAGAACTCCAGGTAGCAGCTTCCAGAATGTCCCTGGTAGGGACTCCCCTGAGGAATGCTGTAGAGGTAGAAGTTGCCCTAGTGGAATTTGTTCTGACCCCCTGAGGGGTTGGTTTCCCATGGTGTTTGTAGCAGAAAATGGATACTGTGTGCTATCCATTTGGAAATGTTTTGAAATGGCCTTGCCCCTGGTGCAAAACTGAGTAGTAACTGGTAAGATTTCCTGAACGGCTTAGTCCTATTCCAGCTAGAATCTGAGCTGTCTGTGCACATCCAAGGAGTGCAGGATCCTTTCCCATTTATTTTGAGGATTAGGGGAGAAGGTTGGAAAATGGATCATTTGGTTGAGAGCCACACTGGACACCACTTTAGGCATAAAGGAAAGATTAGTCCTGTGGGAGACCCTGTCAGCATGAAAAATAATGAAGGGTTCCACAGCCATAAGTGCTTGCAGCTCAGACACTCTTCTAGCTGAAGTGATGGCCAAAAGCAAGGCTGTTTTCCAAGAGAGGAATTTTAACTCTGCTGATGCTGCAGGCTCAAAGGGGGGTAGCGTGAGCTTTTCCAGTACAAAGTTAAGGTCCCAAGCACAGGGGGGGGGGGTGCTCTCCTTGGTGCCCTTAAGTCGTTTGCCCCTCTCAAGAACAGTATGATGAAAGGGTGAGAGAAGAGAGGTGGCTCAGTGTTGTAATGAGCCGAGATGGCAGAGGCATGAATCTTAATGGAGGAGAAGGAAAGGCCTCTGTGGAGTAGGTCTGTTAGGTAATCCAGGATTAGAGGTAGGAAGGGGAGTGCTGTGTCCTCTCCTTTAGATTGAATTCAGGAGCAATACACCTTTTCCACTTATCAGCATAGGATTTCCTTGTACTGGGTCTTCTGGTTTCAAGAATGACACCCAGCACCTGCTTGTTTAGGCTGGTCACTGGGGGAGAATTCATGGAATAAGCCAGGCTCCAAGATTCAGGGTTTGCAGTTGCAAGATCTGTCCCCCCTGCTGAGTGAGAAGAGTCAGGCTCTGGGGTAGGTGCCAGGGTGGCACCAGTGACAGGCTGTGCAGTAGTGGGCACCAGTGCTGGTGTGGCCAAGTACAGGGCAATCAGGATTGGAATTGGTCTGTCCTGTCTTATTTTGAGCAATATTCTTGAGAGAAGGGGCAGAGGGGGAAATGCATAGATAAGAGGTTTACCCATTGGAAGGGCAGGGCATCCACTTTCCAGGCCCTGCTGTGGTGTGTCCTGGTGCAGAATTTGTTGAGCTGTTGATTGCAGGGGGAGGCAATGAGGTCCACCTTTGGGGTCTCCCATTTCTGGATCAGAAAGATGAAGGTGCTGGGCTTTAACTGCCACTCATGTGGGTCTAGGAGATTTCTGTTCAAGTCGTCTGCCAGTTAGATTTGTTTGCCTGGTAGGAATTGAGCTTGCAGATAGACCTGCATCTCCAGGGCTGTGTTCCACAGGGTCATAGCTAGCCTGCAGAGTGGTTAAGAGTGGGTTTCCCCCTGCTTGTTGATGTACCACATAACTGTAGTGTTGTCTGTTTTTATTAGCAGGGGTCCTGGTGAGAGTTGGGATCTGAAAGCTGTTAGAGTGTACTTAACAGCTAGCATCTCTTTTTGGTTGATGTGCAGATGAATTTGACTTGGGCTCCAGTGGCCCTGAATGCACTTGTTGTTCAGTTGTGCCCCCCAGGCATAGTCTGATGCAACTGTGGTTAGGGTCTGGGCAGTATGGGTTTGAGTAAAGGGAAGTCTCTTGTTGTGGTTGCATGCTGCTGCCCACCAAAGAAACTCTGTCCTTAGACAGGGTATGATAAGAATGACCGTTTCCAGGTCCTGAGAATGGTGGCACCAGAGACTTTTTAAGTACCATTGAAATTTCCTCATATGCAGTCTGGCATATGGAATTAGCAGGATGCAAGAGGCCATGAACCCCAGGGCCTGCAGGATTTTCCTTGCAGATAGCTGTGTTCTGGTGGTCATTTGAGTGAAGAAGCCTGTCAGATAGGCTTGTTGTTCTGGAGTAAGGAATGCAATCTGGGATGCTGTGTCTAAGCTTGCTCCCAGGAATACAATCTTTTGACTGGGGACTAGTTCTGATTTCTTTTCGTTGATAGTGTACCCCAGGGAGGTTAGAAGGTTCTTTACAAATGTCAGGTGCTGCAACAGGATTTCCTGAGTGTCTGCCTGAATCAGGTAGTCATCCAAGTACGGATAAATTTTAATTTTTCTCTGTCTACAGTAGGCAATGGCTGGAGCCAGGCATTTTGTGAATACTCTGGGAGCAGTGGATAAGCTAAAGGGATTTGCAAAGAACTGATAATGCATAGATCCTGCCCTGAAGCATATGTATTTCCTGCATGAGTCCCTGATAGGGATGTGTACATAGGCTTCTTTTAGGTCTTGGGTGGCTAACCAGGCATCTTTGGCCAGCATAGGAAGAAGCTGCTGAAGGGTGAGCATTTTGAATTTTGGTACCACCAGGAAGCTGTTTAGAATGGCGAGATCTAGGACTGGGCACCAAGTGCCCTCTTTTCTGGGTACCAGGAAAAGTCTGGAATAGAACCCTTGACCTATCTGTTCTGCAGGAACAGGCTGAATTGCCCTTATGGAGAGCAGGGATTGAACTTGGTTTTGTGCTTCTGCCCACTGGTTTGGAGGAAGGTCTGGGAACCCTTTTGGGGTTGGCAGTGAGTGAAAAATGGGATGCAATGTTGAGGACTCATCGGTCTTTGGTGATGGAAGTCCAGTTTTTTGCATGATGGGCAAGTTTTCCTCCTAGGGGCACGAGCAGTTGGGAAGAGGTGAGCAGTGGAGTTGAGAAGTCATTGTGAATTCTTTCCATAAGGGGGTGGCTTAGCACTTCCTGTTTTTGAAGTGGAGGCCCTCCATTGCTTAGATCTCTGCATACCCTGAGACTGTAGTCTGGGGGGGTCTGTTTCCCTTGGGTCTAGTTTGAGATGGCCTTGAGGGGGCTGGAAAGGGCCAATGCCTACTGAATCTAGGAGGAGGCTGTACTTGCAAGAAATCTTTGACAGTCTGCATAGATTTAGCTTTTTCTTCCATCTTTTTAAGAACCTCTTCTGCTTTGGTGCCAAACAGATTGTCCTTGTTCAAATGAATGTCTAGTAATTTTCATTTGAAATGGTCTGGCAAGGTCTACTCATTAAGCCAAGCATGCCTTCTCAGTACAGAACCAGTGACTGCTGCCCTGCAAGATGCTTCTAGGGTGTCAAAGCCACATTGCAAAGTGTACTTGCTGAATGCATAAGCTCTTGTAATTCTTTACAGACTGTGCAGAAAATAAAGGTAGCTAATTTTTGCTTAATAAGTTCCATAATATGTTGCTGGTACTTCAGCATGTGAAACTGGTAATTCAATGCCCTAATGGCGAGAGATGCAGCGGTGTATACATTTTTACCCCATCTGTCTAAAGCTCTGGAACCCCTGTCCGAAGGGGAGGGATTCTTAGCTGTAGTTGCTTTGATACCTTTAGGCCCCTGGGAGAGGACCTCTGGGTCAGCAGTAGGATTTTTTGAAAAGGAATTTGTGAGAGTCAGGAACTCTGTAGTACCTGTCTGGTTTCCTAGGAGCAGGGGGTAAAGTATCAAGAGTTGGAATGGATTCCATAAAGGCATCATCCACAACATCCAGAACTGGGGGTATTGCTAAAGGTCTATGTTGTGGCAAATCTAAAAATTCTCAGAGTCTCTTTTTGGACTGAGGATAGTCTTGGTATTTGCAGTGGAAATGCTCTCTTAAAGTATGTAGGGTTTCACCAAAAGAAAAATCTTCTGGAGCAGAAGCAGAGGGAATGGATTCCTCTGCATCTGAATCCTCATAAACAGATAAAGGAATGTCTTCATAATCAGATACCTCAGAGTCGTCGGACTCTTGTTCTGTTAAAGCTGCTGGGGACAGGTCTCTTTCTCTTAGCAGGGGAAGACTGGCTTCCCCTAATCAGCATAATCAGGTCTTCTGCCATTTTAAGCATTTGATGATGTGGCAAGGAAGCAGGTGCTTGAGTTTGAGTCGCCAGTTTTTTAGGCGTAGCTCGTACTCTTGGCCTTAGAAACTCGGTAGTTTTAGACAGAAGTGAAGAAGTGAAAGAAGTCATTAGTTTGTGTCGAATATCGGTAGTGCGAAGAACTTTCTCAGAAGCCGGTGCCTGCACAGTGGCTCTGGACCCATCCAAGGTAGAGAAATCCGCAAGTTCCGTAGTCAAAGAAGAGTCTCGAGGCATACTGGACTCTGAACAGGTCTCGGTAGTGGCCTGCAAATCCACTGAAGCAGGCATCAGGGGCTACAAAAGCGCCTCACTGAGTACTGGTGAACTGGCAACTATCTTAAAGGAAGCGTCATCGGCAGCTTTGGACCTGTGCTCTCTCTGTCTTTATCCTTACTTTTTTTGGAAGATCAGTAGTCGGATGGCTTACCGAATCCGTTTTGGAATACGGAGCAAAAGTATTTAGCAACAATAAGGGCCTGACAATGAATAGTTTGGGCGCTGAACAAAGTATAAAACCAACAGCGAGGTACATCGTGGTCTGGGCCTAAACAGGTGAAGCAGTAAGAATGGAAATCCCAATGTGATATTTTTGCTTTCCACAGGCGAGACAATTGTTAACTTTTTCTGACATCGTTTAGAGCAAGAAAAAAGGATCCCCAACAGGGTACTTAGCTTTAGAAGACTTCAGGAGGATTTAATTCGGAAACGAAAATTCAGGTAGCGGCCGACCGGCATTCATGCAAACTGCTTCTGCTTCGGGCTCCTTGGCAAGAAAGACTGATGTAATGGCATTGGCTGCCTGTTTTTTATACCCCTGATGACCTGCCGTCAGTCCTGGAGTGACAGCAACCGACGCAGAAATACTAAGTCTCTGGTATTCAGGCCGACTGAGGGTTACCTGCAGGCAGATAACCCAAGTGTGATGACTGCAACACTGAAACACGAAGAACATCGGAAGTAACTCCACTCTCCCATTTCTATACTCCAATATTCCATTATGCAACAGTGGTGTATTGCAAACATACTACCCATCACTTTCCATGTGCTTACTTTGATTCTGGAGGCTACTGAATGTCTATATGGCACAAAAATGATAATCTGATTACCATAACTCCACTTCAACTGCCACTGTGTCAGCTTACGGCTTCTTCAGAAATTGTAACATAACAGCTACATATAAAGGCTAATGAAAGCCAACTGTCAGATACTGGGTGGCACAACATCGAATTCTCATGTATCAACAAGATGATAATTATGTGAGAGAGACTTTCTTTCAATGGCTCTGCAGGAGGGAAGTAACTCATCTGCACAGACCAGCATTCAACACATCACAAAGGCTCTGCTTACTTTCCCTCAAGACATGAATGCAAGCGAACACCTACTATTACAATTTGTAATGATTTTGTATATGTACAGGTCAGTGTACAGTATAGCCAAATGACAATCTACCAACAAATGTATATTCAAGCTCTCGGGAATGAATCATTTGCCTGTTACATGTTCTACACGGCTGACAAAGCAAAACCGTTTCTTTTAGAAAATGTGTGAATGGAAGACCATGTGACAGTCTAACAGGTATTTCGTACAGAAACATTTTTGAAAATGGCTATAAATAGTAGCAGATGATCTGCTGGAAAGTGTTCTAACCCTCCCTGTCAAGGGCTTACCATGCCTGCCTTTTCAGGAAGTAAGAAGCCGTTTTGACCCTTCATAAGGAAGGAATATTTACAGAAATATTAAAGGCCTACAGCTTTGCTTAACCCATTGAAAAAAGTATCAGAATCTGTGATCCATAAATAATGAACACTTGTTTTCTTCTTAGCATCTCTAGTTGAATTCAGAATCATTTTTTTCCTTTAAACAATTCAGCCTAGATTTCTGCTGGTATATGGGGTGGGGGGTGGGGGGGCAGTGCTGTGCGAATGACAGCTGGAGGCCATATTTCCCACACCACAGCACAAAAACATTGTTTTATCACATGTCCCCCTGTACATATGCACACAGTGTCCTAAAATGTATGTAATAATGATCCTGGTTTACTGATGTTAAAGTGACAGCGCTCCTACTAAACAGATGACTGCTAAACTGGTTTTACACTCATCTTTTTTATGTACAGTACATAAGTGCCATGTTTTCCTATGACCTGTCCAAAATCCAATTTGTATATCGTACTATGACCATGAAGATCTGAACCTAAGGTTCCAACACAAATTACGGACTTGTTGATTTTCCGATGATCTAGTGTTTTCAGTTACCACCCCAAGCCCTATGTAACACTGTTTCCAGTCAGTAACATTCTACTCGCAGTGCCTACTGTTTTAAGTGTTGGGTGCCTAAAACATAAACTTCACCTTGCAGGAGAGAAAAAAAAATAATAAAGCAGCTCTCACCTTGAAGGCTAATATTTACACTACAGAGAAAATTCATCTACGTACATGCAGACTGCAGGTCTCAGTCTTCTACAGTTCATACAAAATGTTTTCCTAAAATAAGTTTAACCATATTTAAATTCAGTGGTACATCAGAATGCTTAAAAATAAGCTGGTCGGTACAAACTTGCCTCCTTGTCAGCTTACTTTACTGACGATACCACTAACCGTTGCAGACAACTCCCTTCCTCCACTTTCCAGAAAACTTTCTGACAAAGGACCAGCTTAATTTCATGTGACCAGCACTCTCCATTATAAAGAAAAATACCCCATTTGTCAATCACTCAACATGCAACACGTAGTAAAGAGCTACAAAACAGATTTCATGTTCTAAAGCTATCAAATATAAAATGTAGTTCCCAGGGAGGACAAATCTGTGCATCAGCAGACACTGAAATGTCTAGTTGTAGAAAACATTGCCACATAAGAAACCACAGAAATATTGTGCCTAATGTAAGGCAAGATTGCTGGTGAGTGTGAAGAGGAAGGGCGGTAGGTTTGCTTATAACCGTTAGTCCATTTATCTTGCAAGTGTTTTCCAGATGAATGGTATCCTTCATTCTTCATACTCGCTTCAAGTAGCCCTGTCGAGTACTCTGTGCTGCTCGGTCCACTAGCACTGCAGGGCTTGCCCCCTCCCCTTGCCCACAGTTCCATCTTTTAACAGAAAGCGGACCCCTTCTGTACGAAATCTGCAGAGCTGAAGCATCTGCCTTTTCTTGCTCTACAAATGAGATTTGGTCCTTCATTCTGATTCTGGGAGAAAAGACATAAAATATACAATCAGTGGTAAAGCTTTCTAAAAACACAAAATTCATAAAATTCATTATTCATCTCCATTTAACTTGTGCTGGGAATTTAGATACAAAATATGAGAGAAAGGCGATAACAACTAGTAACTTTTAACCAATATAAAACAGTTGTGGTGGGTTTCTGCAATGATATTGCAAATCAGTACTTTATACTTAAAATATGGTGAAAGGAAATAGCAGTGCAAGTCAAAATTCAGTTCTGTGTTGATACTGATAAATCAGTCCTAAACAAATGGTGAGATAGATTCAAGTGACAAAGTAATACTAAACAAACAGTAAGGTGGGTATGCTCTTCCAATTCTACCTTTATCAGCCAGTGGGACTGAAACTGCAAGTTATCAGTCAACTCTGCATCTGAAATTTTCCTATGCTACTAGACCCCTCCTTTTTATTCATAATGCTCTGCAAATTAGTTTCTAGACCTCAGGTGCACCACCCAAAAATTAAGTATTACTACAAAATTACATCATCAATAGTCTTACTACCCTTGTCTGCCTTGAGATGAACCTGCTCATCCAGATGCAACAAAGTACATCATTTTCATATTCGGTATGACACAGGCCAGTGGTCCCAAACTCACATGGTTCAAGGACCACGTGAGGATAAATCCACTAAGCCAAGGGTCAGACAATATACTGTCCAACAGTTGCTATGTTTCTACAGTGCTTTACTGGTTCTCAGTTTCCTTTCCTCCCTATCTGATCCCCCATTCCTCACCTTGTCATGACATGGGCCACTGGCCAACTCTCTTTTGTACTGGTTACTGGTTCTGTTTCCTTTCCTCCCTAACTATCTATCTGATCCCCCATTCCTCACCTTGTCATGACATGGGCCACTGGCCAACTCTCTTTTGTACTGGTTCTGTTTCCTTTCCTCCCTATCTGATCCCACATTCCTCACCTTGTCATGACATGGGCCACTGGCCAACTCTCTTTTGTACTGGTTACTGGTTCTGTTTCCTTTCCTCCCTATCTGATCCCCCATTCCTCACCTTGTCATGACATGGGCCACTGGCCAACTCTCTTTTGTACTGGTTCTGTTTCCTTTCCTCCCTATCTGATCCCCCATTCCTCACCTTGTCATGACATGGGCCACTGGCCAACTCTCTTTTGTACTGGTTCTGTTTCCTTTCCTCCCTATCTGATCCCACATTCCTCACCTTGTCATGACATGGGCCACTGGCCAACTCTCTTTTGTACTGGTTCTGTTTCCTTTCCTCCCTATCTGATCCCCCATTCCTCACCTTGTCATGACATGGGCCACTGGCCAACTCTCTTTTGTACTGATTCTGTTTCCTTTCCTCCCTATCTGATTACACATTCCTCACCTTGTCATGACATGGGCCACTGGCCAACTCTCTTTTGTACTGGTTATTCTCTTCTTCTCGCTTCTTCAGTGCTTTTCTGCTGGTAAGAAGTTATTTTGTGTTGAGATTGGCAGTTAAATCACGCAGAAGGAGGGGAACACCAAGCTTCAGAAAGTGTAAGTGTTGTGCGCACAAGACAACTCTGCTAAACCCACATGAGTTGTTGTGGTCAATATGTCTAGGAGCTTCACATCTTACCAGTGACTGCAGTATTTGTAAAAATTTTACTTGCAATATTCTAGTGGAAAGTGAAGACAAACTTGTATTCAAGGGCATTCTCTCACCTGACTTGGCATTGGTGGGAGATTGAGACACTGGCACATGAAAAAAAAAAAGTCTCAGTCAGTATTAGAGAAGCGTACCTCTTCCAGAGCACCCACACTTTTTATCCCATCTCCAAGGGGAGAAACACCAAGTCTCTCCACTCTAGCCAGGCCTTCATTTCCTCACTTACAAGATTCTTCCAGTACCACTGAAGACTTGACTCAAGAGATGGCACACAGGTAGCTTCTCTTCTGAATAGGAACTTTCTAGATTGCTTTCTCAGAGACCACCACCTGTAGCTGCAAGTCAATCTTACAGATCTGTTTGGAGCCCTGTACATACCAATTTGATATGTTATCATCTTGACCCCAAAGTTCCCACTGTGGGCTGAGATGTTACCCTGATCTCTCACCTTGCCATTCATCTTCCAGACCCAGTGCCAGCACTGATAGCGATGGAATCTTCATAGGCTGTTACATCAGGGGCACACTAGTTTTGATGGACATCACCTATACTACACTGACTGCTGTGGCACAAGTGACATCATTTCTGAACTTCTCAATGTCAGCTGTGACCAGGTCTTCAACACCAATGAATTCCATGCCATTCTCAGTGTTTGAACATTCAGCTTTTGATTCTCTGGGGAAAAAAGACCCCCAGTTTGGCCTCTGCTCAGGAAGCTTCAGAGCCAACAGGGGCAGGTTTGTCAATGTTGGCACAGACCTCAGTTTTATCATCTCTGATGGTTCACAGCCCAGGTATCTCAATGGATTCTATGGTGCTGAAGGGAGCTACACCTAATCTTCATGTCTATTTATCAGAAATATCAATTTTGTCCAGAGATACTGCAGAAGTTGGATATTTCAGCCGATCAACATCCAGGCTCCCTCAGGACCAGAGGATTACTAGGCCCATTCTGGTAAGATCCAAAAAACATTCTTCTTGAGGAAGGTCAGTGGAAGATTTCCTTCCCATTTCCACAGGGAAGAGAAAGTGTAACAGGAAGCATGTGGACAGCCCCTCTGAGTTTTCCACTCTGAAAATAGATTTGACCAAAGGGGAGGTTCCCCAAATCCCCTCCAGAGGTTGTATCCTTCAATGAAATCTTAGAAATGATGTAATAGACAGGATTATGGTGAAAACACCACCCCCCATGAGGAACAGATCTTGCAGGAGGCCTATATAATTCCTCTCCTCCAGCAGACTAGGTAGTGCCCTGTAGTGAAGTGTTGAAGGTGCTGGACATAATTGAGCCCATTCCTAGGAAGCCAGACAAAATCTTTCCTACCTCCAAAGACAAGCCATATTGGAGCAAAGGTCCTCTTTTGTTGACTCCACAGTGGTAAAGGACACTCCAGAATATGCCCAAGCTATCCATCTACCCAATAAATACTCCAGGATGACGGACAGGCTAAAGAACTGAGTGTGTGTTCAGTATGTTCTCCATTAGAGCACTAAATGCATTGCCCACATGGTTCAGTTTCAAAGGAAGATTGCACAGAAAGCCTGAAACAACTGCTATCCTGAGAACTCTGCTCTCAAGTGAAGGCTATGAAGGCAATATTTTATTACAGTTCTACAGCAAAATTTAATGCAGTCAAAAAGTCACATAGACAAAGTGACCCTGGATCACTTTTTGTGTAAAAAATTAAACACACAACTGAGAATCTTTTCTTACTGATTAGGTTTTAGTCACATAAAATCTGAGATGTCTGTGGACAATCATGCACTGTAATCTGGTCATTTTTGTCAGTTACTTAGAGAGGAGGAAGACTATGAGCTAATGGTTGTCCCCTGTAATGCAGGGTTCAACTCTATCAGCATCCATTTGTCTATCAAGTCATCCTGAGCAAATCACGTAACACCACAATGCTCCTAGTACGCTCCTGAAAAGGGACTCTTGCATCCAGTGGACTCACCTACTTAACAAATAAATACATTAAAACTAAACTAAACAGTATTTGCCTCTGTTACAAACATTGGGAAGTAATGCAGGTAAATAAATCCTCTGATTTAGGACTGTTTCTGTAGTCACCTTAGGCATAAAAGAAGGAGTAATCCATAATGACACTACCCTTTTGGAAGACTACGTAAGGTGGTTTTACACAAGGCATGTAAGTCACAAATTCATCTAGCTGATGTAATCACCACTAGGAAAAAACATATTTCGAAACAGGAATAAGCAGTTTCAAAATGAGACTGAGTCAACTTCTCTAGTGTAAAATAAACTCTGTGGGAGACAGGGTCTGAAAAGGGTGGTTGGATGTGGAGTACACATATTAAAAAGGCCTTGCAAACAATCAAAGAAGTTAGGAAGGAATCGCTGACTGGCAGCAAGATGCACTTTCACAAAGGTAGAAAAAGAAAGATTACAGAAAGATGAACAAAGAAAGATAATCTAAGATAGCAGACACAAAGTGTAAAACAATTTAATCTTCTGAATGTGGCCCATGTAGAACATGTATGCTTTTCTAGTACAGAAGGACTCCACTTATTTGAAGCCAGAAAAATGCATGTTTAGATAAGCAATATAACGTGCAGTTTGTAATCACAGTTTACTGTTGCTACCTTTTCGGACATCCAAAGCGGAACATACGACATCACAACTGGTGTGTCCAACATATGACACAACAGTGGGTGTTGTACAAGACTCTACTTCAATTACTCTGAAAAAAGTAATTGAATTAAGCTGGGCATCTGCAGGGCACTACCTATGGTCTTCTACATGCCAGTGCACTTTAGATCTTGGCCAGCATTTTGATCCAGCAAAAAAATGGCCTGATCAAAAATCCCAAGAAAAATTTAACACACCAGGTACAGTTCAGGTACAGAAAAAACATCCCTCAACCCAACACAAAACATGAAGAACTCGGACAAAAAGAGAAAAGGAGATATTGCAACTCCTTGCTTCTTTTAGATTCTAACTCAAATGAAATGCTATACCATTTACATGTTGCCCTGGATCACTCCCTACACAATCTCCAGAAGAAACTGCACGAGCATCAGTGGCTGCAGGGGGGGGACAGTACAAAGCTGAACGCGGTTTCTCACAGGAAATAATTACTGGTGCAGTTTCTAAGTATACGCCAGCAATGATTCACCTTTTACGGAGATTTCTCCTTTCTTCGAGTTGTTGGTGCGACCCTGGATTTGGTATATAAAAGTTGGGGGGGGGGGGGGGACTGTACTGCAAAAAAAAAAAAAAAAAAAAAAAAAAAAGAGGAGTTTTTTTTCCATTGGTTGTCAGGGATTTTTTTTTTTTTTTTTTTGTGCTTTTGAAACATCAGCTTCCAGGAAAGTCATCAATTCATAGCAGAACTTACATAATAGCACAATTTTCAACAGGTCATAAGTTAATACAGTCGATAACTTCATGAAATGCTCTAACTTATGTAAAAGTATAACAGATATTAAATAGAACATCACAATATAATGCAGCTATAAATCTCCAAAGAATTAAGTTTAACATTTTTATAAGATGCAATTTTATTTTATTTTCGGTTTTAAGCACTTTGGGAATGAGGCAATCTGTGGGAAAGCCCATGTGAAAACACAATTACTGTCTGCCTTGTAAGTATGAACTGAAAGGTGAACCATAACAAAATGCTTTCAACAAATCTACCAAGTATTTCTAAATATACCATAAGCCTGCTTTTCTCTGACTTCGTATTACAATTCGTTTGTATTATACTAACTTACCTTTAATATCTCTATGAACTGGCTAAAATTTCTCTAACTATTAAATAGTTGTCATATAACTTGTATCTATTCTTAACCAATGTTTTCATAGTATGTCTAATTTGGTATAATTATTTAAACGACAGTTTTGGGGGTTTTTTTGTATTATTTTTAAAGTAAGCTGCGGTATTTTTCATATTTTTCTTTTTTGAATACTTTGTGTGGAAAATCTAAACAGCACATTTTAGGGGAAGTTCCAAAGAGTTACACTTGCAAAGGTGAAAAGCATAAAATACTGTACAAGCAAACTTCAATATTACACCGCCCTGACCAACAGTGCAATAATCTGCCTAAGCGACAGAGACCTCCAAAGCAGAAACACAACCAACCTCCATCCCCAAACACAACCCAAATGACACATAGCCCACAGACTCAGTGTACCACTCAAACACAGCCAATAAGGCAAAACAACATACCCAACACACTAGTCATAGGTGACTCTATAGTCAGGCACACTGATGTCCCACTCACCAGGCTAAACAAGGAGAAGGTTACTGTCAGCTGCCTGTTGGGTGCCAGGATCCGCCACATAACCCACGCACTCAGGTCACTCCACAACAAGTACAAATATGACACTGTCATTGTCCATGTTGGTGTGAATGACCCGAGACGTACCTCCCAGGACTACATGAAGAGAGACATGGAAGAGCTCTCCAATCTTGTAGCCCAGGCAGGTATGACCCTAGCCCTGAGTAGCATTCTGCCATCGCCCAGAATGATACCGCAGTACAAGGACAAAATGATCGACTTCAACAATTGGCTAAGCTTCTGGTGTCATTCTAAGGGGATCCAGTATTTGTCTGCCTGGGATGACATGGTCGACAGACCACGATGCTTTGCCAGAGATGGCCTGCATCTGTCACCCCTGGGATTCTGGATACTGGCTAAGGCTCTTGCTGCCCTTATAGTGCCTTTTTTAGGCAGGGTTCAAGTAACAAATTCACCACCATAACAGGAACAAGCAAGCAAAAACTGAGGGTAATGCTACTCAATGCTAGAAGTCTAAATTTCAAAATGCACTCACTCGAGGCAATCCTTAAAATGGAGAACATAGATATCTGTGCAGTGACTGAGACCTGGTTCAAGGCTCCAGACAGCACCCCTGCACTACCAGGCTATAACTCATACCACACTTTTCGGCCATGTAACCTGGACCGAAACACCAAAGGTGGGGGTGTGTCCATATTCATTAAGGATATCCACACCTCCAGGCTAGTTGCTCAGCATAATGCATCAGAGGTTATCCAAGTGCAACTAACTCTTGGCAAAACTGCAATCCAAATTGTAGCTTGCTACAGATCCCCCACCATGCCCCAGGATTCTCACTCCTCTTTTCTTGATGTACTGGAAAATATTAGGGTTCAACCAAACACTCTTAATAATGGGCGACTTCAACTACCCCACCATTAACTGGGAAAACTACTCATGTACCAACTCCTTAGCTCAACGCTTTCCGGAATTCATAAACTCCAATGCCCTAGATCAACTTATCCACATCCCACCAGGGGCAACAATATCCTAAACCTAGTCATTACCAACATGAGTGACCGGTGTTCCACACCTGAAGTCAACTCCTCGTTAGTCCGATCCGATCATAAGCTAATCAACCTTGATATCCACATCGCACTCCCACCCCCATTAAGGAAACCACAGTAAAAAATTTCTCCAAAGCCAACTTCATGCTTCTTCAGACAGAAGTAGTGAACTTCACGACACCCATGCAGATGGACAATACAGTTACAACTGCTGAATCCTACACAAATGCACTCTATAAGCACTTACATGAGTGCATGGATTGTGCTATCCCAAACAGAACCAAGACGCTATCCTCCAAAAAAAAGGAAGCCAATCTGGTGGTCCCCTGCCATAAACAAACTGTACAACAAAAGGAAGAAACTGTTGCAAAAGAGAGTAAAATCCCATGAGTGGAGGAGCTCCCTGGTCAGCCTTAGTCAGAAGCTGAGATCCCTTATAAGATCCTCCAAAGGTAGCTACGAAAATAAAATCGCCACTAATTCCAAGGACAACCACAAAGCATTCTATAGCTATGTCAAGAATCTCAATGGCAGCACCCAGATCTGCTCTGAGTTACAGCACAAAGCCACGAAAATTACAGAACCAACTGATATTGCCAACATCCTGGCAGATAGGTTCAGTGCTAACTTTACCCCCACCTCA
The DNA here is from genome assembly GCF_019279795.1 of Protopterus annectens. Taxonomy (NCBI): domain Eukaryota; kingdom Metazoa; phylum Chordata; order Ceratodontiformes; family Protopteridae; genus Protopterus; species Protopterus annectens. Next base: position 1,265,205,216 of record NC_056746.1, read on the forward strand.
CCCCCTAAAGGGCCCATATCTATACAGAAAGAATGCAGAGTCCCTGTAATCACAATTACGCAGGTGAAAGCTGCACACTCTAAAGCCAAAAACACAGCATCCATGGGACCAGACAACATCCCAGGCTGCGTTTTACACAAACTTCAGAATGAACTGGCTCCTCACTTAAGCACCATGTTCAATAATAGCCTCGCATTAGGCTTTGTGCCCACTGAATGGTGCACAGCAACAGTTTTCCCACTCCACAAAGGGGGAGCCACCACTGATCCCGGGAACTATAGACCTATTTGCCTGATGAGCCTGGTCTGCAAGGCCATGGAACGTATCATCATGGAACTCATAAACAAAGACATTGGTAACCTCCAAACTCTGGATCCCACCCAGCTCGGGTTTGTGAAAGGCAGATCATGCCTCCTGAACCTGATCGACTTCTTTGAGGCAGTCACCAAAGCCGCAGATGAGGGTAAGGTGGTTCACACAGCCTATCTTGACCTCGCCAAGGCTTTCGACACCATCCCCTATTCTGGAATTTTAGCTAACCTCAATAAACTAGGCATAAATCCCTACGTCACAAGATAGGTTGCCAACTGGCTCACTGACAGAACCCACACTGTAAAAGTTGCAGACTTCAAATCTGACCTCAAACCAGTGGCAAGCAGAGTACTACAGGGTTCCGTCCTGGGACCACTCCTGTTTGGTATCTACTTCCCTGAAGTACAGGCTAACACAGAAGGCCTCTGGCTAACGAAATTCACAGATGACTGCAAACTAGGAGCCATAGTCAAGTCCCCAAATGATGTGAACATCCTACAGTAGGGCCTCTCTGAGACAGATGCCTGGTGTTAGAGCCATGGCCTCAAGCTAAATGCCAAAAGGTGCAGTGTCATCCCCTTTGGTAAAAACTCTGTACCCATGAACTACCACATAGGCAGCAATCTACTCAACACCGAATGCGTGATAAGAGACCTTGGGACCAAGGTGGACAGTAGTCTCTCCTTTGATAGTCACATCGCCACAGTAGTCAGGAAGTCCTTCTATGGCACACCTCATCATAAAAGGGTTCTCATCCAGGAAAAAAAAGGTCATTGTTCCCCTTTACTCGACACTCATTAGACCCATTATAGAGTACAATGCCCCTTTTGGAATGTACCTCACAAGACATCTGCAGCAGCTGGAAAGGCCACAGAAGTACCTCACAAAGAGGATTACTGGCCTCAAACAGATGCCCTACACCGTCTCAAAAAACTCCAGCTTTACTCCGTAGCATATCGTCTACTCCGACGAGGTGATCTTTGCCTAACATATAAAGCTGTGTCAAACCCAGAGCTATTGGACATGTTACACCTAAAGAAATCCCAATCCCTCCGAGCTACACGCTCTAAGGACCTAAACCTTGTCACCACAATAAACAGGACATGCTGGAGGGATAGATTCCTATCCCAGAGACTTCCCATACTCTGGAACATGCTACCCATCTATGTCAAGCAAAGTTCTTCATTAGCACTCTTCAAGAAAAATCTTGAGGAGTGGATGGGAAATAGGAAATACACCCCGGGGATCACTTCTGTGTCTCTGCTTGACAGTGGCACAGGAAAGTAACTTTCTTGGGTGGCGTAAGCCAGGGAACCTTGTTGGCTAGGCGTACGTAGGCCCTTGGGCCGATAGCTTAGTACCTACCTATGACCCTATGAACAAGGGTAGGGTAAAGGATGCAACTGCCCCACATGCAAAGTGTTAGGTGGTACAATCAAGGGGCTAGTTCTGCAGTTACTTTTTTATGTACTGAAATGCTGGAACAGAATTCACCTGCTTTCAGTTTTTTTTTTTTTTGGTTTGTTTGTTTTTATTGCTTCTCACTTGAAGAGCTGGGGGCTGGGGATTGGCTGAATTACTGTGGGAAGGCAATTGGCATCCTACAGCAATACAAAGATGATTTTTTTTTTTTGCTTTTTTGTTGAGAGATGTGTGTGGATTTAGTGGGGGGTATGATTGGTCTAATTACTATAAAAAGCCAATTGACCTCCTACAGTAATGCAAAGGTTTTTTTTTTTTTTTTTGAAGTGCTAGAGAGGCACTTAGATTATTGTAGAAATATTTGTTTGCCTTTCACTTGAAGGGCTAAAGATGTATAAAGAAATTCCCCTTTATACTCATAAGTTCTTAGTTCTACCCCTCCTTCGACACCTATAACTTAAAAAATGGACACATATCTTAAAATCTCAGCCACAAGCACTTAATACATGTAAGTAAGATTTTCAAATGTTCCCCCTAAAAAGTACAGTTGTGTATAGTTACCATAAATGTAGATGTTATGAGTGTCTTCACTGTTGGAGTCATCACATTTGGGGTTATCCCTGCTGGGGTAGCCCGTGGCCAGCCTGAATACCAGAGACTTAGTATTTCTGCGTCAGTTGCTGTTGCCTGAAGACTGATGTCAGGTCGTTAGTGGTATAAAGTAAGGCAGCCAATGCCATTACTTCAGATTTTCTTCCCCTAACCAGTCAGAAACCCCCAAAGTAGGAGGCCAGGCTCTGGTGGCAGGACTCCACCAGTGGAAAAAAAATACCATTATGTCCCTTGTAAAGGAAGGAGAACAACAAGGAAGAAAGGTAACAAAAAGAAAAAAATGGGAAGGAGGGAGGGAAACCAGGACTGCAACAGTGAAGGCACTCAAACATTTACATTTATGGTAAGTTTACACAACTGTACTATGTTCTTCGCGTTTCACTTTTGCAGTCATCACATTTGGGTAGATTCCCAAAGCTGAGGAAAAGGGTGGAGACAGTCAAGGAAGCTAGGGGCTGGCTAGCATGCCCTGCAAGACTGCAGAGGCAAAACCTGCCCTGGATTTAGAAAAAGAGAGGCAGGTGGCAATGCTTGGTAAAGGTGTGAACAGATGTCCAGGTGGCAGCCTCCAGGATGTCCCTGGTGGGGACCCCTCTGAGGAATACTGCAGAGGTGGAGGCTGCTTTGTTGAAGTGGGTCCTGACCACCCTGGGGGGAGGCTTACCATGCTGCTTGTAGCAGAAATGGATGCAGTGTGTTATCCATTTGGAAATGGTTTGCTTGGAGATGGCTTTGCCCTCTGCCCCTGAAGCAAAGCTTACCAGCAGTTGATCCGATTTTCTGAAGGCTTTAGTCCTGTCCAGATAGTATCAGAGCTGTCTGTGCACATCTAGAGTCCAGAATCCTTTCCCCCTTGTTTTGAGGGTTAGGAAAGAAGGTGGGCAAATGGATGGATTGGTTGAGAGCCACACTGGATACCACCTTGGGCATGAAGGATGGATTAGTTCTGAGGGATACCCTGTCTGCATGGAAGATGATGAAGGGTTCCACTGCCATAAGTACTTGCAGCTCAGAGACTCTTAGGGCTGAAGTGATGTCCAGGAGGAAGGCTGTCTTCCAGGAGAGAAATTTTAGCTCTGCAGAAGAAGCTGGTTCAAATGGAGGCAGAGTGAGCATTTCCAAGAAAAAGTTAAAGTCCCAAGCCGGTGTTGGTGCCCTTCTGGGGGACTTCAAGTTGTTAACCCTTCTGAGGAACTGCTTGATCAGAGGGTGTGAAAAAAAGAGGCTGCTCAGTGGGAAAATGAGCGTAAATAGCAGATGCATGAATTTTTAGTGGAAAAAGAGAGACCACTGTGTAATAGGTCAGCTAAGTAATCCAGGATGGAGGGCTGTACCGTATTGGCTCCCTTAGCCTGGATCCAGGTGCAGAACTTTTTCAATTTACCTGCATAAGACTTTCTGGTGCTAGGTCCTCTGGTCTCTTGGATAACATCCAGAAACTGTTTACGGAGGAGGGCATATTGGTCAGGGGTCAGGTTATAAGCCAAGCTGTCAAACTGAGTGTCTGCAATTAGGGGTGCATGAATTCCCCTGCCTTCTGGGTTAGGAGATTGGGAATCTGAGGAAGATTCCATGGGGGCAGTGGGGACAGGCTGTGCAGCAAGGGGTACCAGTGCTGTCTGGGTCAGTCTGCAGATATGAGAATGGTCCTTGGTTTTTCCTCCCTTATTTTGATCAGTACTTTGGTAATGAGAGGTAGGGGAGGAAAGGCATAGACCAAGATATTTACCCAGGGGAAGAGCAGGGCATCTACTTTCCATGCCATGCAGTGATGCTCCCTTGTACAGAATTTGCTGGGCTGATGGTTGGTGTGGGAGGCAAAGAGGTAGACCTCTGGGGTTCCCCATTTCTGAGTTATTAGTAAGAAGGTGTTTCTATTGAGCTGCCACTCATGGGGGTCCAACAGTTTTCTGCTTAATTGGTCTGCCAGGGAGTTGAGAGAGCCTGGCAGGTATTGTGCTAACAGGTGTAGATGCATGGAAGAGGCTGTGAACCAAAAGGTCATGGCCAGCCTGCACAGCAAGGAGGAGCGAGTCCCTCCCTGCTTGTTGATGTACCACATCACTGTGGTGTTGTCTGTTTTGATCAGGAGAACCCCTGGAGGGAGAGAAAGGGTTTGAAAGCTATCAAGGCCTGCTGCACAACTATCATCTCTTTTAGATTGATGTGCAGGGGGAGTTGCTGGGGGTTCCATTGGCCCTGTATGCATCTGCCTTCCAGGTGTGCACCCCAAGCGTAGTCTGATGCATCTGTGGTGAGGGTCTGGGAGGCAGGGGGGTGGGGAGAAGGGCAGCCCCTTGTTGTGGGAGCAGGCTGTTGCCCACCAAAGAAATTCCTCCCTCAGGCAAGGAATAATAGGTAAAAGAGTTTCCAGATCTTGAGTGTGCTGACACCAAAGGCTCTTTAGGTACCACTGAAGTTTCCTCATATGCAGTCTGGCATATGGAATAAGGAGTATGCAAGATGCCATGAACCCCAGGACTTCCCTTGCAGAAAGCTGGGGCCTGGTGGCCAGTTGAGAGAAGTAAGCTGATAGGAAACTTTGTTTCTCTGGCATTAGGCATGCCATCTGGGATGCTGTGTCCAGACTTGCTCCCAGGAAGATTATCCTTTTGGTGGGTACCTCTTTAGATTTCTTTTCATTGACTGTGTACCCTAAGAAGTTTAGTAGGTCTTTTTACAAAGGCCAGGTCTTTGAGCAGCCTTTCCTGGCTGTCTGCCTGAGTAAGGCAGTCGTCTAAGTAGAGATAAAGTTGAATATTTCTTTGTCTGCAAAAAGCAATGGCCGGAGCCAGGCATTTTGTGAAAACTCTGGGAGCAGTAGATAAGCCAAAGGGAAGTGCAGAGAACTCAAGGTGTTGAGATCCTTCCCTGAAGCGAAGATATTTTCTGCAGGACTTCCTGATGGGAATGTGGAGGTAGGCCTCTTTTAGGTCTAGGGTGTCTAGCCAAGCATCCTTGGACAGCATGGGTAGCAGCTGCTGGAGGGTGAGCATTTTGAATTTTGGGATCACCAGGAATGTGTTTAGAATGGACAGATTGAGGATGGGACACCAGGTGCCCTCTTTTCTGGGTACCAGAAAAAGTGTGAAGTAGAAGCCTTGGCCTATCTGCTCTGCAGGGACGTGTTCTACTGCTCCCACGGAGAGCAGGGTATGGATTTTCTTTTGAGCCTCTGTCCACTGATTTGGTGGTAGATCTGGGAACCCTGTGGGGGTTAGAAGGGTGTGGAAGGAGAATTTGTACCCCTGAGACACAATGTTCAGAACCCACTGGTCCTTGGTAATAGTGGCCCATGTGCTTGAGTGAAGGGAGAGTTTTCCTCCTAGGAGTATGTGATGGTAGGCAGAGGTAAGGTAGGGAGGGGGTGAGTCATTGTGAGTTTTTGCCATAAGGGGGTGGCTTAGAACTTCCTGGTTTTGACATGGAGGCAGTCCACTGCTTAGATCTCTGCAACCCATGGGATTGCTGTCTTGGAGGTCTGTTTCCACGGGGCCTAGGCTGGCCCTGTTTACTAGGTGCAGGAAAGGACCAGTGCTTGGAAGGAAAATACCTGCTGAACCTAGGGGGCTGTACCTGTAAGAAATCTTTAACAGTCTGCATAGATTTTGCCTTTTCTTCTATCTTTTTTAACACCTCTTCTGCTTTAGTACTAAATAAGTCCTCTTTGTGCAAGGGTGCATCCAACAATTTTGATTTGACATGGCCTAGCAGGGGTTGTTCCTTAAGCCATGTATGTCTTCTAATGACAGATCCAGTGACTGCTGCCCTGCAAGAAGCTTCTAGGGTATCAAAACCGCAGTGCAAAGTGTGTTTAGTTAATTGACCAGCAGAGTGCACTAATTCCTGTAAATCTTTAGATTCTGCCCATGCAGAAAAGAAGGAAATTTTTTGTTTAAGGAGTTCCAAGGCATGTTGCTGATATTTAAGCATATGAAACTGACAATTTATTGCCCTGATAGCAAGAGTATCTGAAGCGTATACTTTTCTACCTCATCTGTCCAGTATTCTGGAATCCCTGTCTGAGGGGGTGGGATTCTTAGCTGAAGTAGCTTTAACCCATTTTGGGCCTTGAGTAATGACCTCAGGGTCTGCCTGTTGGGTTTTTAAAAAGATATTTGTGAGAGTCAGGGACTCTCTAGTACCTGTCTGGTTTTCTGGGAGCAGGAGGAAGGGTGGCTGGAGTCGAGCTGGATTCAAGGAAGACATTATCTGCCACATCTAGGACTGGGGGGATGACTAATGGCCTGTGCTGTGAAAGGTCCAGGAACTCTCAAGAGTCTCTTTTTAGACTGTGGGTAGTCCTGACTCTCCCATTTGAAATGATCCCTTAAAGTATGCAGGGTTTCCCCAAAGGAAATATCCTCTGGGGGAGAGGCTGAAGGAATAGATACCTCTCTCCATCCGAATGCTCATATGTAGAGAGAGGCTGCATGTTTTCATTGTCAGATGCATTAGATTCATCTGACTCTTGTTCAGACAAAACTTCTGGAGACAGAGCTCTTTCTTTTTGAGGGAGTGGCTTGGCTTCCCCTAATCAGCATGATAAGGTCCTCTGCCATTCTAAGCATTTATGACTGAGGCAAGGGAGAAGGCATCAAAGAATGGCTGGAAGGCGGTTCTTGCGGGTGGTTCGACCCCTGGGCCTAAGGAACTCGGTTGGTTTAGAAAGAACGATAGCCGTGAAAGAAGGTGTCCGTTTATGTCTGGATTTGGTGTTGCAAAGGACCCGAGTTCTGTGGCATACCAGACTCCGAAAGGGTCTTGGTAGAGGCCTGCGAATTAACTGAAGCGGGCATCAGGGGCTGCGAAAGTGCCTCACTGACCTCCGGAGGACTGACGACCAGTTTGGCAGTAGCTTCGTCAGAAAGTTTAGCCCTGTGCGGCCTGGCTCTGTCTTTATCTTTATGTTTTTTTCAGAAGGTCTGCTGTTGGATGGCTTACGGAAGCCATACTGAAATTTGAGGACTGTAAATGGGAATATCTGGCTACAATAAGGGCCTGACAGCAAATAGTTCTGGCGTTAAAGCACAGAACTGACAACAAGGGATGTCGTGGTCTGGGCCTAGACAAGTGACGCAGTAGGAATGGAAGTCCCGGTGTGGTATTTCCTTTCCACAGGCAAGACAATTATTAACTTTTTCTGACATTGGTAAGTGAAAGAAAAAAGGATCCCCAATGGGGTACTTAGCTTTCGAAGACCAACTTCAATTCAGAAACAAAACTCGGGAAGTGGCCAACCGGCACTCGTGCAAACTACTTCTGCTTCGGGCTCCACTGCAAGAAAGACTGAAGTAATGGCGTCGGCTGCCTTCCTTTATACCCCTGATGACCTGACCAGTCTTCAAGCGACAGCAACCAATGCAGAAATACTAAGTCTCTGGTATTCAGGCCGGCCGAGGGCTACCCCAGCAGGGATAACCCCAAATGTGATGACTGCAGCAGTGAAACACGAAGAACATCTATTAAATATATTGTTTTTAGATTAGCAATATTGCATCTGTTGTTGGGCATATTTATTTAGACAGTTGTAGACATAATATAACCTGAAAGAAAGTCGTACAGATGTGATGCTCAGAAAATGTACTCAGTAAAGTACAAAAAGTATGACTGGCTACACTCTTGGCTGAGGGGATAAGGTGCTGGTTCATGTGACTGGCACAAGGTGCTTGTTGAGCCGGCTATGCCTCTAACCCCATGTACATGCTGTCCCCTGTTACTTACAGAATGGTTACAGATGTAGACAGTAACTTCACTGCTTGCATATTCTGCAGTGTCTTAGCAAGACCAATACATATTTAGCTATTAAAGATAGTATTCAAAAAGCTGTGACAGAGTCTTATTTTCATATAAAGTAATTTTATATGAGAATAAGCATGTTAAAACCCACAACATCTTCTCTGATGCTATGTGCTAGCATCAGTAGTACACTTGCTTAATTATTATTATTAATTGAATATTACTTTGTTTTTTTGGGGGGGGAGCGCAGTTGAGTGACTTTAATGTACCTTTTTTTAATCAACATTTCAAAAAAGTACATCAGGCTGTGAAATCACATCAGCATGATGATGTAAAGTACAGTTGTGTACACTTACCATAAATGTAGATGTTAGAGTGTATTCACTGTTGCAGTCATCACATTTGGGTTATCTGCTTGCAGTAGCCCTCAGTTGGTCTGATTATCAAAGTCTTGGGTCCTGCATCGGTTGCTGTCTCATCTTCCATGACGTCAGGTAGTCAGGGGTATAAAGCATGCAACCGACGCCATTACATCAGTTTTTCTTACCCCAGATATCAGGTGCCCCTAATGGGAAGCAATTAAATGTATATATATACAAGGTTATACCTCAAACAAAAAAGCAAATACACCAAAAAGCTTTTAAGCATAGTAAAGGAGAGTAGAGGTATAGCCAAAAGAAGTCAGGGGGTTAGTGGGAGGGTAACCAGGACTGCAACAGTGAATACACTCGAACATCTACATTTATGGTAAATGTACACAACTGTACTATGTTCTTCGTGTTTCACTGTTGCAATCATCACATTTGGGCAGATTCCCAAAGCTAAAGATGGGAGGAGGAATTTAGATAGCATTAGGACCAGCTATAAGGCCCTGCAAGACTGCAGTGGCAAAGCCAGCTCTGGATTTATTGAAAATTGACAAATGGTAATGCTTGGTGAAGATATGTACAGAACTCCAGGTAGCAGCTTCTAGGATGTCCCTGGTAGGGACACTTCTGAGAAAGACTGTACAGGCAGATGCAGCCCTGGTTGAATGTGGCCTAATCCCCTGTGGGACAGGTTTTCCATGGTGCTTATAGCAAAAATGAATGCAATGGCCTATCCAGTTAGAAGTGGTTTGCTTTGAAAAAGCCTTCCCCTCTGCCCCTGCAGCAAATGCCACCAGCAGTTCAGGTTTCCTTTGAGGTTTAGTCTTGTCCAAGTAAAACCTAAGTTGCCTGTGCTCATCTAAGGAGTTCAGTATCTGTTCCCCTTTGTTCTGTGGATTAGAAATGAAGGCTGGCAAATTAATGGACTGATAAGCCATGCTGGATACTACCTTGTGCATGAAGGAGGGATTGGTCCTGAGGGACACTCTGTCCACATGAAAGATGATGAAAGGCTCCACTGCCATAAGGGCCTGTAATTCAGACACCCTTCTTGCTGAAGTTATGGCTAAAAGGAAGGCTGTTTTCCAAGAAAGGAATTTTAACTCTGCACTTGCAGCTGGCTCAAAATGAGGAAGAGTGAGTTTTTCCAATACAAAGTTAAGGTCCCAGGCTAGAGTTGGGGCTCTCCTGGGTGGTCTTAGGTTTTTGGCCCCTCTGAGGAACTGCTTGAGCAGTGGATGAGAAAAAAGGAGTGGTTCTGTGTTGTAATGAGCTGAAATGGCTGAGGCATGAATTTTGATGGAGGGAAAAGGAAAGGCCCTTAAGTATTGAAGAATCTGAGGTAAATTGTGCGCTGCTGTGCCCATTCCCCCGAGTTTGGCTCCAGGAACAGAATCTTTTCCATTTTTCAGCATAAGATTTTCTAGTAATAGGCCTCCTTGCCTCCAACATGACATCCAACACTTGTTTACTGAGGTATGGTAACGGAGAGATTAGGTAATTAGCCAGTCTGCCAGGTTCAGGGTTTGAAGCTGGAGTGCAGAATCTGAATGTCCTGCTGTGACACCAGGGTAGGGGTCTAAGGCAGGTGCCATGGAGCCAGCAGTAACACACTGCGCAAGACGGGGTACCAGTGTTGGTGTGGCCAGTCTGGTGCAATCAATATCATCCTTGGTTTGTCCTGTTTGATCTTTAGTAGTACTTTGGAGAGGAGAGGCAGAGGAGGAAAGGCATAAACTGATAGTTTTTTCCAGCTGAAGGACAGATCATCCACTTTCCAAGCTTGTTTGCAGGGAATCCTTGTGCAGAATTTGTCCAATTGGTAGTTCGGGGGGAGGCAAACAGGTCTACATCGGGGCTCCCCAGTTGTCATGTGGGTCCATGAGATTTCTTCTTAGTTCATCTGCCAGTGTATTTAGTTTTCCTGGCAGGAATTGAGCCTGTAAATGCACTTGGTAGCTCAAGGCTGTGTTCCATAGAGTCATGGCTAGTCTGCAGAGGGGGTATGAATGGGTACCCCCTGCTTGTTTATGTACCACATAACAATGGTGTTGTCCGTCTTTACCATTAATTGTCCTGGAAGAATGTGGCCCTTGAAGGATGTCAGAGCATTCTGTACAGCTAATATTTCTTTTTGATTGATATGCAGTTTGAATAGCCTTTAAGTTTAAGAGACAGTGTACTTCCTTTTGAGCCTCTGCCCACTGATTTGGGGGTAGATCTGGCCAACCATTTGGGGTTGGTAATGTGTGGAAGTGAAAGCTGTATCCTTGGGAAACAGCATTTAAAACCCATTTGTCCTGGGTAATGAGCTCGCAGTTTTTGCTTGCAGAGCAATCTTTCCCCCTAAAGGAGCAGTCAGTTGAGAAGTGCTTGGAAGTTTTAAAGTTAAGTCACTGAGACAGCTTACCATGGGGGGGGGGGTGTCTTACTACTCCCTGATTTGGAAGTGTGAGCCCCCCACTGCTTAGTCCTGTGCATACCCTGACACTGAAGCCTAGGTGTTGTGCTGGTTCTGAGTCTGGACTGAGGAGGCCTGGAGGAGGCATGGAAGGACCAATTCTTAGACGGCCAATGCCTACTAAATCTTGGAGGCTGTACTTGTAGGAAATCTTTAACAGTTTGCATAAATTTAGCTTTTTACTCAGTCTTTTTAAGAACTTCTTCTGCTTTGTTGCCAAACAAGTGGTCCTGATTTAAGGGAGCATCCAGCAATTTAGTTTTAACTTGACCTGGCAAAAATTATTCCTTAAGCCAAGCATGCCTTCTAAGTACAGACCCAGTGACAGCAGCCCTGCAAGATGCCTCTAGTGAATCAAAACCACATTGCAAAGTACATTTTTCAACTTGTTCAGCAGAATGCATTAAATCCTGTAAATCCTAATTTTCAGCACAGTCAGGAATCATCATTTTCTGTTTAAGCAATCCAATAATATGCTGCTGATACTTTAACATATGAAACTGGCAGTTTAAGGCCCTAATGGCCAAGGTTGCAGATGTGTATACCCTTCTTACCCCATCTATCCAGGGCCCTGGAATCTCTATCAGAGGGGGTATGAATTTTTGGCAGTAGTAGCCTTAATGCCCTTGGGTCCCTGTGAAATGGTCTCAGGATCCGCAGTAGGATTTTTAAAAAGGAACTTGTGAGAGTCAGGAACCCATTAATATCTATCAGGTTTTCTGGGAGCAGGAGGTAAGAGTCAGGGGCCTTGCTAGATTCTGAAAAGGCATCATGAACAATGTCTAGTACAGCAGGGACAGCTAAAGGCCTGTGTTGGGGCAGGAGTAAGAAATCCCTAAGCCTCTTTTTAGAATCAGAGTAATCCTGGCTTTCCCAGCGAAATTGCTCTCCAAAAGTATGCAAAGTTTCACCAAAAGAAAAATCCTCTGGGGGGAAGCAGAGGGAATAGAGTCCTCTGCATCAGAATCCTCATAGGCAGAGAAGGGTAAATCTTGGTCATCAGAAGAAACAGAAATTTCAGAATCCTGGTCAGAAGTATCATAAGCAAATTCAGTCCTAGATCTCTTAAAGGGGGAAGGCTGGCTTCCCCTGATTAAAGTAATAAGGTCTTCAGCCATTCTTATCATTTGTTTTTTAGGCACAGATGCCTGAACATGCGGTCTGGGTGTCAGTTTTCTAGGCGTGGTTCGAGTTTTAAGCCTTGAAGAAGATGGCGTCGGTTTAATATGCAAGTCAGTAGGCCTGAATACACCCTCAGAAGCCGGTGCCTGCAGAGCGATTCCGGACCCATCCAAGGTAGAGACATCCGCAAGTTCCACAGCTGAAGCATCTTGCGGCATACCAGACTCTGAATGGGTCTCAGTAGAGGCCTGCGAATATGAAGTAGCGGGAATCAGGGGTTGCGAAAGCACCTCACTGAGTAATGGCGAACTGGCGACTAGCTTAGGAGAAGCGTCGTCGGCAGCTTTGGACATAGGCGGCCTGTCTTTGTCTTTATCTTTGCATTTTTTCGGAATGTCGGTAGTTGGGTGGCTTACTGAAGACATAGGAACAATTGACCAGCACCCGAACCTGCAAAACACCATCAAACACAACCAACGATTTGACCTAGGTTTCGTCTTTATTCAGACTTCTTCAGAACAACATTAAACAAATCAATTCAACTTATCCCAGCTTTATAAGACAAAAATCATGACATCATAACATAATTGAATAATTAACATCCAACTTAAAGTAGACTGAACATACCCAACTAAAAAATTAGTTAAAAAACATATATATAAAAATATATATAATTGAATAATATTATACTCTTACTTAAAAAATGCTAAAAACATATAAATATATATGCATTGAGGAACATATAAACTCATCACCCAAGAATATGCTTTAGTTTTAAAACAGGGGCAATGCTAATGTGGTCATTAATGCCAGGAAATACCGTGGCATTCAACCTTAATTACCACTTCATCTCACTGATATCAAGATGGATATCTAAAACTTTACCCTGCACATACTTAACAATTTTTTGTATCACACAGAATTTAAACTCATGCCCACTATGCGACTCAATGTGTCTATACAAGGCATTCATCTTTTTCATATGCCTTATGTCCGACATGTGTTCATTAATTCTACATCTAAAGGCTCTGCTAGTTTTGCCAACATAAAACGCTGGACATTGGCCACATTATGCTATATACACATTTTTAGAATGACAATCAAAATGTCCATGTAATCTAATTAACACACCAGCCAGATACAGCTTAGAATCCGTGGGCAACACAAGGTGACACACACTACATCTTCCACATTTAAAATTTCCAATTGCCCCACCAGTAGGGTTAAATGCAAAATTGTCACCCTTCTCCAATAATTGTTTAAATGATTTTGCCTTTCTAAAAACACATTTTGGGTGACTGCTGAGTTTTTCCCATACCAAATTGTCAAGCCTAAGCAAAGTACAGTTTTGTACCTACCATAAATGTAGATGTTCGAAGATCCACATTGCTGCAGTCCTTACACTTGGGTAGTCCGCTGTCCTCGGTCGGCCCGAATATCAAAGTATAAGGCTGACGTCGGTCAAGGCGCATTTGACTGACATCAGGACGTCAGGGTACAAATGCGCATGACCGACATCATATCCTCAGTCTTTTCTTGCCCCAGATGTCAGAAGACCCTAAAAATAAAGGTCAAAACCAAAAGACAGCAAACACCCAACCAACCACCCTTGCACTAACTATATGTACAAAATATACAATATACACAATATGTACAACCCAACCCACACAACCACCTCTAACTACAGAGGGAAGGAGGGAGGTAAATTGGACTGCAGCAATGTGGATCTTGAACATCTACATTTATGGTAGGTACAAAACTGTACTATGTTCTTCATCTCACATTGCTGCAGTCCTTACACTTGGGTAGAATCCCAAAGCAGAGGTAAGGGAGGATGGCTAACTACAAGGAAGCAGGAGCTGCCAACATGCCCTGCAAAACAGCAGTGGCAAAACCAGCCCTGGATTTAGAGTAAAGTGGCAGGTGATAATGCCTAGAGAAAGTATGCACTGAACTCCAAGTAGCTGCCTCCAAAATATCCTTGGTTGCCACTCCCTCAAAAAGCTGTTGAAGTGGCAGTAGCCCTAGTGGAATGAGGCCTAATCCCAGCTGGAACCTCCTTGCCATGATGGGAATAACAGAAAGCAATGCAAAACCCAATCCACTTAGAAATAGTTTGTTTAGACACAGGCTTGCCCTGAGAACTCAAAGCAAAAGAAACAAACAACTGCTGAGACTGCCTGAACCCTTTAGTTCTGTCCAAATAATAACGCAACTGCCTGTGTACATCTAAAGTGTGCAAAATCTTTTCCCCTTTATTTTGGGGATTTGCATAAAAAGTAGGCAAATGAATAGTTTGGTTTAAAGCCACACTAGAAACCACCTTAGGCATAAAGGAAGGATTAGTACGTAATGATACCCTATCCTTATGGAAAATCAAGAAAGGCTCAACTGCCATAAGGGCCTGCAATTCAGAAACCCTTCTTGCAGAGGTAATTGCCAACAAAAAGCAGTCTTCCATGATAAATATTTCAACTCAGAAGTAGCTGCAGGCTCAAAAGGTTGTAGAGTGAGTTTCTCCAACACAAAATTGAGATCCCAAGCAGGAGTAGGAGCTCTTCGTGGGGGTCTTATATTCTTTGCCCCTCTAAGAAATTGCTTGAATAAAGGATGAGAAAACAATGGTGGGACACAATCATAGTGAGCCGAAATTGCTGCAGCATGAACCTTAATAGAAGAGAAAGACAAACCCTTGTCTAGTAACTCAGTAAGATATTGAAGAGCCACACTCAAATTAGGCTCAGAAACATCAAAATCTTTTGCTGCACTCCAAAACAAAAATCTCTTCCATTTGTCTGCGTACACTTTCCTTGTACTAGGCCTTCTAGCTTCCAAAATCACATTCAAAACTTGTTGCGGAAGGTGAGACCCTCTATGGTTCAAAACAGAATATGCCAGGCTGTCAGGTGCAGAGAGTGAAGTTTGACATTCAGCAAATGGCTGTCCTCCTGTGACAACAGGTGTGGAATTGAAGGCAAAGGCCATGGAGGCTTCCGTACCAGACTTCTCAGTAATGGGTACCAGTGCTGTCGAGGCCAATCTGGAGCTATTAAAATCATCCTTGGCTTGTCCTGTCTGACCTTCAGAAGTACCTTTGGGAGGAGAGGCAGAGGAGGAAAGGCATACACATGAAGATTGCTCCAATTGAAAGAAAGAGCATCCGCTTTCCAAGCTGTGGGATGAAACCTTTTCGTGCAAAACTTTAGCAGCTGATGGTTTAGTGGAGAAGCGAACAGATCTATGTCTGGAGTTCCCCATGACACTGTCAATTTCTGAAATACTTGAGGATCCAATTTCCACTCGTGGGGATCCATAATTCGTCTGCTCAACACATCTGCTAAGGAGTTCTGTGCTCCTGGCAGAAACCTTGCCTGAAGATTGAGCTGTAAACTGAGAGCAGTCTCCCACAAAATCATTGCTTGCCTGCATAGCGGATAAGAATGCGTTCCCCCTTGCTTGTTGATGTACCACATGGCAGTTGTGTTGTCTGTTAGAATCAACACCTGCCCTGGAAGAAGTAATTCCTTGAAAGCTATTAATGCAAACTGGACTGCTAACATCTCCTTCATGTTGATATGTAGATGTTGTAGTCTGGCAGGCCACTTGTTTTGTATCCACTTTCCATGTAGATGAGCTCCCCAAGCTTTGTCTGAGGCATCTGTCGTTAAAATCTGACTCGCCTCTGGCCGGGTCACAGAGAGTCCCTTGTTTAGGTGACATTCCTGAGCCCACCATAAAAATTCCTTTTGAATGCAAGGTATTATTTGAATGACAGTGTCCAGATCCTGGCAGTGCTGTGTCCATACATTTTGAGATACCATTGTAGCTTCCTCATATGCAGTTTGGCATTGGGAAGCACCAGAATACAAGATGCCATGAACCCTAATGCTTGAAGGACTGTCCTTGCAGTCAGCACGGACTGATGAGATAGTTGACGGAAGTAAAGGGATAGACTCTTTTGTTTGTCCGGGGTTAGAAAGGCCATCTGGGATGCTGTATTCAGTCTCACACCCAGAAAGCACATGTCCTGAGAGGGTACTAGACTGGACTTTATTTCGCTCACAGAATACCCCAGGCATCTTAGCACTGCTATCACATATTCCAAATGATGAAGAAGCTCTTCCCTTCCTTGGGCCAAAATCAGGCAGTCGTCCAAATAAGGATAGATCTGTATTCCCTTTAACCTGAAGAAAGCTATCACTGGAGCCAGAACTTTCGTGAATACTCTGGGCGCAGTAGATAAGCCAAAGGGCAATGCAGAGAACTGATAGTGAGAAGTCCCAGCTCGAAAACGCAGATACTTCCTGCAACTTAGTCCGATAGGAACATGAAGGTAAGCCTCCTTGAGATCCAAAGTTACCATCCAATGATCTTTGCCCAGCAGAGGTAAAAGCTGCTGTAACGTCAACATTTTGAACTTGGGAATGTCCAGATAAGTGTTGAGGGTAGATAAATCCAAAATTGGTCTCCACGTGTTCCCTTTCTTTGGTACTAGAACAGGCGAGAGTAAAATCCTAGGCCCACTTCTGGTATAGGGACCGGCTGTATGGCCCCTATTTGGAGTAACAGAGAAACTTGCTTGTGAGCCTCTATTCTTTGTTGAGGAGGAATGTCTGGCATGCCTTTGAAAGGAGGCAAGGTATGGAAATAAAACCTGTAACCGTGGTGTATGATATCCAATACCCGTCTGTCTTGGGTAATTAAACTCCAATTTTCTTTGAAAAGTGCCAACCTTCCTCCCAAAGGTGCTGCCAGACGAGAAGGCTCTGGCAGCTGAAAAGGTAGGTCATTGGGTCTGTTTACGAAAGGACTGACCCCTGCCCTCACCTGAAGACTGTGCAGGAGAACTTCCTGTTCTAGGCCTGAAAGAGCCCTGAGCTCTGCCCCTACCACGACTAGATCTACCCCTAGACTGTGAATCATAAGAAGGATACGTCCACCCCTTAGTAGGCCAATTTCTACTAAACTTTGGAGGCTGGACCTGCAAAAAATCTTTAACAGTCTGCATAGACTTAGCCTTGTCCTCCATTTTCTTTAAAACTGCCTCAACAGGAGGACCAAACAACACATCAGATTGTAAAGGAGCATCTAAAATCCTTGTTTTAACATGTTCAGACAAATTTTGATCCCTTAGCCAGGCGTGCCTTCAAAGAACTGACCCAGTGGCCGCCACCCTAGACGAGGCCTGTACAGCATCAAAACCACATTGCAAAGAATGCTTACCCACCTGTTCAGAAACATGCACTAAATCTTGCAACTCTTTACAATCAATACCTTCTGCCAGAGCATCAACCTTAGACTTTAATTGTGAAAGTAGATAGTTCTGGTATTTCAACATGTGAAACTGGCAATTCAAAGCCCTCATAGCAAGAGTGGAAGAAGTATAAACTTTCTTTCCCCATCTATCCAAGGCCCTAGCCTCTTTGTCTGCAGGAACCGGATTCTTAACAGAAGCCTTAACACCTTTAGGCCCCTGACTAACAGTTTCTGGGTCAGCCCTAGGACTCTTAAAAAGATACTTATGAGCTTCAGGCACCCTGTAATACCTATCCGGCTTAACAGGAGCAGGAGGCAAAGAATCAGGATTAAGAGAAGCTTCTGCAAAAACATCTTCTACTACATCCAAAACAGGAGGTATAGCCAAAGGCCTATGCTGGGGTAAAAACAAAAATTCCCTAAGCCTTTTCCTGGAATCAGAGAAGTCCTGACCTTCCCACTTAAAATGCTCCCTCATGGAATGAAGAGTTTCTGACATCCGGTAAATCACTGAGGCAAGAAAAAAACAAAATATTCCCCAACGGGGTACTTAGCCAACTTTGAACTCGGTCTGAAACTTCAAACTTGAAAAATCTCAGAACGCCAACCGGCACTTGCAATGCTGCTTCTGCATCGGACCATGCAGCAAAAAAGACTGAGGATATGACGTCGGTCATGCGCATTTGTACCCTGACGTCCTGATGTCAGTCAAATGCGCCTTGACCGACGTCAGCCTTATACTTTGATATTCGGGCCGACCGAGGACAGCGGACTACCCAAGTGTAAGGACTGCAGCAATGTGAGATGAAGAACATCTTCCAATTATTAAACACTATATCCCTAATATTTAACGCATCAAAGGAATAAGTGGTAATGAAATAAAGGTCATATACTGAAGCTCCCTTAATGGCATTTACCAATGATGATTGATCACCTCCAATATTAGAATCAAGCACTCCATGGTTAACCTCAGCACCCATAATCATAGAATTATTACCCACCATCCCCTTTAGCAATGACCAATACGTGCCATCAGCTCTCTTTCGCTTCACCTCATCTGCCACGGCTTGACACAATCCCTGAGGATAGCCTCTCCTAATAAACATACTATTAATTAAATCTATCCCCCTTAAAGCATATGACCTTTATTTCTTTTTTTATTCTTTTTTTTATTTTTTTAGAAAGGCAAAACTTAATACTGACTGAATGGAGTGAGTCATACTTTATCACAAGGACAAGAACTTAGTCTGCAAACTCTGAATGTGAAAAATCAAGTTTCACTAATAGATGGGGAACTGTAAAAGTTATAGTTAACACTATTCAAGTGCTTCTATTCTACAGAAAGGCAAGCTCCTGTATTCCTTACAATGGGGGCTGCTCCCTCCTCATTCCTGATACAACCAGGGTCACTGTACCTCAGTGTACTACAAGGTTCCATAACTTCAAACAGTATAAATAAATACACCCCCCAAAAACTGTACTCGGTCTCACCACTCTAATATTCACAGTTATACATCTCAGAATTACAACAGCAATTTAAGGTTTCTGTTTATCACATATTTGTTAGAACTGATATGACTATAGAATACTGGAATAAACTGGAAATAACAGAAAAAAAAACGGAATGAGACTAGAATAAATGTCTTTTATCTGTTAATTATCTAGAGCTGTGCTGAACAGATACCAGTCTTTTCTTTATGTGCCAATTTTTCATGTACTTTTCAGATTAAGAATCGGCAAAGAATGTAGTCTGGTTAAGAATGTTTTATTATGTACAGTGGAGGTAGATGTCAACAATATCCAAATCAAATCTTAACTGTCCATGGCTTCTGTACTCAGAATGTGATAGTTACTGTCTCCAATAACAATGCTAATTATGTCCATAATTTCTGCACTCATATTCCTAGCCTCCTTAAAAAAATCATTAATATTCTGGAGTACTGGACATCTGGCCTGACTTCTGTACTCACTTTTGAGAGTCTGTACCAATCTTCTGAGGACTGCACTGCAATGACTTTCTGCATGTCAGTCCAAACGAACTAACCAACTAACTGTGTCTGAAGTATCTCCTAGTAATACCAAAAGCATGTAAATTTCTACACACCTCTTTAACATTGGTTCCCAAATCTTGTACCATACAAAAAATGTACCTGTACTCGATGTAAAGCACATTCTGTTTTTATCAGTATTCTTGATAAAAGATTATTTTCACTGATTAAAAGTGTATTCACTAACAACATATGCAAACAGGGAAGACCTGCTTTTATATGGCTGCATTTCTAGAACTATCCATTCACTGAAACTGTATGCAAACTGTGAAGGCCTACTATAGTATGGATACATTTCTAAACTTATGCAAACATAATACTGAATTCTTCTCTAACAAAATACACTGAAATTAAACCTGACCTTACAACTCCTCCTGAGATGCCTGAACACATCATTTCTGTAGTTACTTTAAAATATGAAATATAAAATAAAGACAAAGACTTAACCTTACATTTTAGGCCTATGCAAAGTGCATTTTACTAACTGTATTTATATAAGATTTATTCTATAACAATTGTCTCTAAAATTACTGAAATGGGATTTGCTTATGAAATTACGTTACAAATCTATTAATGTGGTCTATCAAGGATACTATAATGATCACTAGAACTAATATAAAATAATTTTTCTTTAGCTGGTAAATAGACTTGCAATTTTCATTTTGACCACAAGATGTCACTTGAGCATTTATGTTCTGTTTGGATTGAAGTCTCTCAACTTTACGATTTAATTACCATATACTGTATTAACTTGCTTCTATAAATCTTCATCCACATTTGTTACTAATAATCCCATTTACCTTTTTAATTTCTATGTCTGAAATATATGTCTGCCTTTTAAATTTGTGAATTAAATATCCTGTAAATAGCTATTTGCAGTAATAGAAGTACCTTTACTAAAACCTAAACTTTCTGCATTTCGTACCTATAGTTGGCGTACCCTGCCAGTGTTTTTTTATATTTCTGTCTAATGTATTAGGTAATATGTACTGTATTCTGTAAATTAATTAACAGATTAAGCCTGACCTGTTATGCACTGAGTATATTAAATAACAATTAATACTTATTCATTAGACAACTTATTTTAATAAGCCTGGTGCAAATAATTCTGTCATTTTACCCTTAAAACTAAATGACTGAACAATGGGATGGTTGATGCATTTGCATGTTATAAACTGTCTAGTAAGGCTGTCAGGAATGTATAGCAGAGTATGAGTGTTATTCAGAAATCTGACTGAAATGTACTATACTAAACTTATAACGGAGTATGAAAGTGATACATATTTACACTGAACATCTACAAAAACTTGTGTAAATGTCATACTCTGGAAACTATCATTACAGGAATACAACTTTTATGTCAGTATCACTGCATACTTGTTTTAACTCTAATCTGCATAAATGTACATATGTTGTATATACATTGTAACTTAAGAATTTAGATAACCGAAATGCATTTAACATAAACTGAAGAAAAAAAAAAAACAATGTAGATATTTAACTTGTCTTAATGTAGATATTTAACTTGTGCACAACAGCTCTGACAAGTTTAGGCCTTACTCAGCATTGTCCCAGTTACTACTCGGGTATTGTAAGAACCGCCTTTATGTACAAGTTTTTTTGTCCCTTTTACACTTAGGCCTTCCAAATCCTCCTTCCCAATCTACTGAGCAAGGCTGGGTGGCTTATTTTTTATACATACACACACACACACACACATATATATATATTTACATTGTGCAGCAATAATCTGCATAAAGGACTACCAGAATGAGAGGTCCTTCTTGATTTGGTGGGTGGTAGTACACAGACATTGTTAGGTAGCAATTTAATTTAAAAAATATATATCAAAGCTCTGCCATGTTAAGTAACTATGCAACCAGAGCACTAGGATCATACCTTTACTTAATTTCCTTTATAGGCAATGCCCAGCTACCAAAATTTTCCATCAGTTAACCAAATGGTCTTCTCAATTCCCTCTCTCTAAATAGTCAAACACCTGCTTACTGTAACTCTGATTTAATGAGGTTTGTTCTGATTTATACTCCCAAACCCTTTTTATAAATCTGTGTGTTCATACTTTGTATATTTCTTTATACTGTATGGTTTAGTGACTTAGTTTCATTATTTCTAAATCCATAACTCTGACTGGAATGCCAAAACATTGACTGAAATTGGTCCTCCTGAGTTAATGCACTGTATTGGTAATCAAATTTAAATAAAATAAAATGTGCTACAGTGAACATATACTTACAACTACAGTTTTAGTTACATAAACAGAAACAAAGTGAGTCAAAGGGAAATTAAAAAACAAAATTATTTTAGCCAGCTCTGGTACAGAGGAATGGCACACCAATGGAGACCCCAGTTTGACTGGCATCCCAATCCATGAGGGGTTAGCCAAGAAGATATGAAATAAGCTGCATTTTTGTTGGCCCACCTATCCTGGGCAGGGAGTTTGTGGACACCAAGGACTGTAACCCAGCACTGTTTGTATAACATAATGCACACTGGGTAACAGGTGGGAAAACAGGTTGAATATAACAAACCCCCCCCCCCCAAACAGCTGCCACTATGGCATCATTATCTCCTGTATTCCTTATTCATGGGTAACTACATACAGAATTCCTCGCTTGTAGTTCACCTGTCCACTGACAGTTGTCATGTGGGTCTGAGCAGAACAAGGAAAAGCTAATGGCAGACAACTGTGGAAGAAACAAAGAATGAATAAAAAAAGAAAAAAAAACATAGTTCTAATCAATAAACAGCATAATTAAATTCCCAAACACAGACATTCTGGCACAAGACCTTTTGATAAAATGAAACAATCAATGCCCAAGCAACCAATACCACCATACCTTGTTGAGTGTGTAATAAAAATGCAATTAAAGTGTAGTTATCTAGTGTCAAGGAAAACTAAATTAAAGAAGTACCCAATATAAAAGTTATGTACTTAGTGCGTCAGGGCTGGTAACCCGGTATGTAAAAATCCACTACCAATCATTAGCGGACCGTAGTTCCGCTGTGGCAACCCCTAACCGGGAAAAGCCGAAAGAGACAAACAAACTTAGCATAATGATAGATCCATGTTGTCTTGTTTTTGTCAGTTTTAGCCATTGGGTTATCAGATCTAATTCAATC
Source organism: Protopterus annectens (assembly GCF_019279795.1). Lineage (NCBI taxonomy): Eukaryota > Metazoa > Chordata > Ceratodontiformes > Protopteridae > Protopterus > Protopterus annectens. The sequence continues at coordinate 1,265,227,697 of NC_056746.1, forward strand.
GGACCTCAGTACCTTTTAGAAGCTGGAGATCCTGGAATCTCTACTCCTCTCATACACATATAATTCAATATCTTCCTTCAAAATACCTCAAATCAAGTTTGCCTGCTCATCAATATAAAATTTCTCATTCTCGTGATAAAAGGGGTAGCTTACAATCTATACAAAGAATTGAACATGAAAAAGGTACAACCAGTTGAGGGTGTAGAGTGACAAAGACCGTGGTGAGGTCCACTCATTCAAGTGGGGAGGAGGGAGAGATATGTTGAACCAGATGAAAACAAGACAACATGAATCTATTATTATTATTGTAATAACATAGCTTTTGTATCCAATGCAGTCTTTTTCTTGCCCAACTGAACATTTGAAACAAATTCTCTAGCTTCCAAAACACCTGGGAGGCATCGAGGAAGGACATTCCTGAGAATGGTGGAGTCAAAGAATGTAACGTATCTTGACTGTACATCCAGGTTGTAATGAGATACAAATGTGTGGACTGTGGACCAAGTCGCTGCAGCACAAACTTCATCAATAGGAACTCTGCATAGAGGCAGTAGAAGTAGTTACAGACCTTGGTTTCTTGAGTAAAGACAGACTCAACTTTTCATTTGATAAAAAATATACAATCTGGAAGCATCCTGACAGAGTGGCCTTAGAAACACTTTGGCCCAACTTGGCTTTAGAGAAAGCAACAAGCAATTGATCAGATCTAAATTCTATACTCCTACAGAAAATATGAGTTGCTTGTGAACATCTAGTAAATGTGAAATACACTCTCCTTTGACAGCAACGTTTGGGAAGAATATGGACAGATTGATACTTTAAAGTTCACTTCAGATGCAGCCTTTGGGAAGAAAGAGGGATTTGTTCTCAAAGACACTATCCTCATGGAAAATCAAGTAAGAGGGTTTACAAAAAGTGCTTGCAATTCAGAAATCCTTCTTGTAGAAGTAACTGTCACCAGAAAAAGTGTTTTTCAAGAAAGGAATTTTAAATCTGCTGTAGCTGCTGGCTCAAAGGGAGCTTGAGTCAATGCTTGTAGCACAATACATAATATCCCATTGTAGGAGCTAGATCCCTTAACAGAGGCTTCAGTAAAAAGGTTCCTTTCAGAAAAGCTTTTGAAATCTTCAGTGAATCTACGGGAGTTGGATTATGTCCAATATGGAAATTGGAAACAGCTGCCAATTAAACATTGATTGTTGAGAAACTAGAACCTTTTCGGAAATGAGTGGACGATAAGTTTAGATTAAAAGGAAGAGGCACTGAAAAGGAATCTATCCCTTTAGAAGCTGCCCAAACTTAGAACATTTTCTGTTTGCTGAGATAAACTTCCCTGGTATTTAATTTCTGTGAAACTTCAAAATATGAACCACTGGAGCAGAAAGCATGGCATTTCTGGCCAATGTTAAAACTGGAGAAAGTGTGCTGTTAGCTTCAGGGTCTTTGGGTTCAGAAGAGGCTGCCCGGATAGGTGTCTCAGGAAATCTGAATTGGATTCAAAACTTTCAGGGCAGACATACTAGATGTAGCTAGAGAAAGGGGAACTAAACTTGCCAGGACCAAAATGAAGCCATGAGGATTACCTTGGCCTTACAGCTACTGGCTTTCTGAATACATTTTGTTATTCACTGTATGGGTGGGAGCATACAGGAGGCCTGGGAGCCAATTGTGGACTACAGCATCCCCTTGGTGACTGACCCTGAGGAGGTATTTGAGCAAAGTAACCACTGCACTTGTTGCTTAGGTATGAAGCAAAAAGACTGCAGCCAGGTTTGCCCCAGTGACTGAAGATTTGGTTTGCCACTGCATGACTAAGGGACCACTCTTGAGGCAGAAGGGGTGGACCTGCTCAATCTTGTCCTTTAATACAGTGGAAGTCCCAGAGATATGCATTGCTATAAGAAAGCAATGGGAAGACATCACCCACTGCCACACTCTCATGGCTTCCTGGCATAGTGGGTATAAACAAGCTCCCCCTTGTTTGTTGATGTTCCAGGTTACTGCCATGTTGTCTGTCTGGATGGAAAATCATACAAATGGGAAGAGATTCCTGAAAGGCCTGCAATGCCAGGAGGACTACTCTCATCTCCAAGACATTGATGTGAAGACTGACCTCTGTGTGTGACCAAGGACCTTGGACCATCTTTCCTTTGAAATGCATTCCCGACCCCAGGAGGAATGCATCTGTGGTTACTGTGCCCATTGGAGGAGATGGAGAGAAAGGCAGACCTTTCAGAACCACTGAAGATGTCAACACAACACCAAATGGGAGATTTGCAAATGGGTGTTAGACGAATTCAAGCATGAAGAGGATGCAGCAATTGGGACTACTGTACTGAAAGGGTCCACTGAAGAACTCTCGTGGTATCTCACCATGGGAGCTAAAGTAATCATCAAAACCAACAGCCTAGCTGCCAGAAAATTAGTCTTGTGGGTGAAGACAGATATTGGAGAATCTGAACATCTATCTGATGCAGAGATAAAATCCTAAATTCTGGGTGTTTGGCCATTTGGCTGCTTGTTTCCAGGTGGCATCTGATGAACTATCTGTTGTGTTGGTGCAACTGATTCTAATTAAATTGGTTGTGATCCAAATTTCCTGAACAATTTGGAGCAAGATGTCCCTTAGTTGGACCAGAAGGTCCCTGGTTGGGCTGTCGAGGAATCAACTGACTAAATATTGGAACATTCTGAACCTGAGATAAGCTGCCACCACTGCCATGCTTTTGATGAACAATTGCAGGATTGTGGTGAGACCAAAGAGCAGTGCCCTGAATTGGAAGAGACTAGCTCCCAGTCAGTAATGGAGAAATCTCCAAAGTCTCCTGGACTGGCTTGTTATCTGACATGGTAGTAAGCATGCTGGAGGTCTACAGAATACATCCAGTCATCCTTCCTGAGAAAAAAAGGATTCACGCCATGCCACCCAATCAGATGGGATCCACAACAGAAGCAGTCAAAGCTGCTGGGGGAAAAAAGTCATCCAGCAAATCCCCCCTAAGAGGTAGAATGAACTGAACTGTGACCATCTGGAACTTTGCTTTACAAACTGAGGTGACTAGTCCAACCTTGGCCAGAGGTTCCCTGTCTTTTTTGGAACTAAAAAGAACCTGGAATCGACTCCGCTTTAAGACTTATGTTGGTGTGGATTCCATCACAGCACCCATGTTTCTAGTGTGATGGCCTGCCAGGCTTGAGGATGCAGGGATAATCAACCCAACAAATGTCGCCACAGTGCCCCAGCTGGGCAATCCTTCAGGAGTGCTGGTAGGATTTCTCAGTAAAAGGACCACAAAATCCCTAATTCTACTGTCTGCCTCTGACTCTAGGGAGACATATAATGAAACTGAACTCCCCTCTGCCCATAGAGGGTCTACCCACAGGAGCGTTTTGGTTAAACCCTTGAGATTTTCTGAACCACATCTTCTTTTCACCTCTCTGGTTTCTGGAAAACATTCTCTGAGGAGTGGCAAAGCAGATTCCAAAAGCAGACAGGTGCTTAGCATTTTGTTCGCTCGTGGTAAGGGTAACCTTAACCTTTGGTCCATAAAGTGTAGAACTTTTAAAGGGGGCATTATGGAAGGATATCTTGAATGCTTCCACAAAATTACACAATCCTATCCAGGTGTGCTGTCGGATGGCTATAACGGATCCTGCTGCTCTAGCCATACCATCAGCTGCATTCGAAAGCAGATGCATGGATACGTTGGACATTAATTGTAAGGCAAACAACTGGGACTCCATTGTTTTCTAGATATCCATTGGTAGGTTGCTCGAGAGGGACTTGGGGAGCTCCTTAATCAAGTCACTTTGGAAATGAGTTGTGTGCAAAGGTAGTCAGCACTTAGTGCAAAATTTGCTGATGTACATGTCCCACTTCCTGAATCTGTCCAGTGCCACTGATTCCCTGTTGGAACGGACAGATGTACTATAGCTGTTGTCACAACCATAGCATCTATGGAGGATACTTGGTCCAGTGTGTTCTGTCCTTTGGTGTGACCAAGATTTTGTCTGGTTTCTTTGGAACTGGTTCCACCACAATAGGATCCTCCCAAGACCTCTGAGCTACCATGTCTAGGAGTGATTCAGCAGGTGGTACCACCCAAGATAAGAGTCAACTCCAAAAGCCTCAAGGACCACACACTCCTCAGGGGAGGGTGTATCTGTGGACCAACCTTCTAGGTGGTACCACCCAGGAGGTAAAAGTCAGCTCCAAATGCCTCAAGGACCACACGCTCCTCAGGGGAGGGTGTATCTGTGGACCAACCTTCTAATTGTTTCATCAATTCCAAAATGTCACAGCTGACATCTTCTAGAAGCGATCATGGAGACACTTTGCTGTCATCAAAGTCTATGTCTTCTGTGAATGACTCTGGGGAGGAATCCAAATGTCTCCTCTTAGAAGTCTGTTTCCTAGTACGCTGTCTCAATGGGACTTTTGCAGAATGGTCAGAATCTGACTGGCAGCTTGCATGCTGAGCAGCTCCATGGCTGAATAAAGCTGACCATCATTGCTGACCTGGATATGCAGAGTCAGAGGCAGTGTCTGAAAGACTTGAAAGTCAAGGCAGAGGTCAGAGCCGAAGAGACAACCTTCCAATCTGAACAAGATCTAGAAGACCTTCCTCCACTCCACCCCACCTCCAAATCATCTGCCTCAGTATGGCTCCTTGAGGAACGAAAGGACCTTGAAGATGACGCAACTGAAGGTGGTCTCAAAGAAGGCCTCTCCTGCAGAAATGGCAAATGGCCCTAATGGAAAGGGAGGAGGCGTAGGGTATCAGATCTGTTTATTTTGACACTTTCAGTAGTGGACCCAATTGTTCTGGTGGATTCCTGCGCTGGTTTTCCAGTTTTCCCTGACCTAATATCAGAACAGTCCTTCTCCTTTTCCTTTGAATTATCTTTCTTTTTTTCTTTTGGTCTAGGTGTTTCCACTCTTTTGGCTGGGGAAACAAAAGGAGTAGAAGTAGGAGCCAGCTCCTGAATGGCCAGGAATCAGAACTTTTAAGACTAGTTTATCCCTACGCCCCTTTAAGGCCCTGGTACCAAAGGAGGCACAAGCCTCACATTCAGCATTCAAATCTGCTGCTCCCAAGCAGTACACACATGGAGAATGCAGACCACGTGGCTGCAGGGTGTACACTTTTAAATCCTGGAACCTTGCAAGTCATGAATCCAAAGCAGGTATATCTGACGAAAGCCTGTATGAGTCAACAACATTTAGATCTCCACCACAAAGATATCCAAGCAAATGATTTTCTAATTCTATATCAAAAGGAACACTAACAATAGTAATAAGGATATAAAGCTATCTAAGTTTGAGCTTTAACGTTTAGTTTTAAGATTTATTTTTTCCTTATCAAGGAGAGAAGGGTGAAAAAAAAGAAAGAATGAAAAATGAAAAATATATACCAAGAAAGGCACTAAAGGCACCCAAGCCTAAGCTTAATCTCTTGTTATCAGAGCCCTCGTATACTTGTCCTTCTTGATCAGGCGGCAAAGATCTGAGGTATTTTGGAGGAAGAGATAAAATTATGGGCAGAAGAGTAGTCAGAGCCCTGGATCCACGGATTCTAAAAGGTGCCAAGGTCAGATCCGATAACCCAAAGGTTGAATCGGATGAAAAAAAAAACATCAGATCACTTGACAAAATATTAAATAGTAGGAAAGGATCAGTCCACACTTGGATGTGGCAACAAAAACTACAATTTTTTTGATTAGGTTCTCAGATATATTCCAGTGTGACTAGTGACATCTACTGGCCAGAGCTTATGTAATTTATCAGTTAAAGATCCTACAAAATGTACCAAATTAAATATGGCTGGGTTAATGACACCAGCAGTGCTAATGTATCCCCAAAACAGAAAGAGACAGAAAAGAAATGGAAATACACTTACTGAATGCCTGAAAAGTATATGTCTGTCAGCATGTAGCTGGACTGGTCAACTGCATCCTGTTTATGTACTATTGCATACGTGTCCCAACAGAAACATATATACCATAAGATTTTCTGTTTCTGTTAGGATGCATACTGGACTATGAGGCAGCTGTGGAGGAAGTTACTGAAGAGGTAGCAGGACTGTTACCACAGTTCTGAATGCTGAAACAAGGGCAACTTCTCCTGAATGACCAAAATTCAGCAGTCAATTCCAACACAAGGCCTCCTAAATTCCACATTTATTCCAAAAATCATTGTAAACTTGTCAAAAAACAAACTATTCAACATATAGGTTCATAGGTTGGTACTAGACTATCAGCACTAGGGCCTATACAAGCCTAGCCATAACAATTCCCTGGTTATTTCTTCCCACACTACTTACTTACCTGGACCCCTGTCTAGCAGGGCGACTGACGTGATCCCCAGGGTGAATTTCCTTTCTCCCATCCAATCGTCAAGGTTCCTTTTGAAGAGGACCAAAGAGGCACTCTGCTTGACATGTATGGGCAATCTATTCCAGAGTCTGGGGAGTCTCTGGGTCAGGAACCTATCCCTTCAGCATGTTTGGTTTATTGTGATGACAAGGTTTAGATCCCTGGAGAGTGTGGCTCTGAGGGATTGGGATTTCTTTAAGTGCAGCATGTCCAACAGCTCTGGGTTTGACATGGCCTTGTATGTTAAGCAAAGATCGCCTCTGAGTAGATGATATGCGACAGAGTATAGCTGGAGTTTTTTAAGGCCGTCAGCATAGGGCATCTGCTTTAGGCCTGTGATTCTTTTAGTGAGGTATTTCTGTGACCTTTCCAGTTGTTGCAGATGTCTTGAGAGGTACATACCAAATGGGGCATTGTATTCTATAATGGGTCTAATGAGGGATGAGTACAGTGGGACAATGACCTCCTTTTTTCTGGATGAAAAGCCCTTAGTGATGAGGTGTGCCACATAGAAGGATTTCCTGACTGTTGTGGCGATGTGGTTATCGAAGGTGAGACCACTGTCCACTTGTGTCCCTAAGTCTCTTATCAAACTTTTGGTGTTTAGTGTACTGCCACCCATATGGTAATTCATGGATACATGTTTTTTCCCAAAGGGGATAACTATACATTTCTTGGCAATGAGCTTGAGCCCATGGCTCAGGCACCAAGCATCTGTTTCTGTAAGGCCCTTTTGTAGAGTATCCACATCATTTGGGGATTCAATAATGGCTCCCAGTTTGCAGTCATCTGCAAACTTTGTTATCCAGAGTCCCTTAGTGTTGGCCTGTACTTCAGAGAAGTAGATGCCAAACAAGAGCGGTCCCAGGACTGAACCCTGAGGTACTCCACTTGTCACTTGTCTGGAGGTGGATTTGGAGTTGGCTACTTTTATAGTGTGGGTTCTATCAGTAAGCCAGTTAGCAACCCATTGGGTGACGTAGGGATTAATGCCCAGCTTAGTAAGTTTATCTAGGATTCCAGAGTGGGGGATGATGTCAAAGGCCTTGGCAAGGTCTAGATAGGTTGTATGGACCACCTTACCCTTTGTCCATGGCTCTGGAGACTGATTTGAAGAAGTCAATCAAGTTCAGGAGACAAAATCGGCCCTTCACGAACCCAAACTGGGTGGGGTCCAGTGTTTGAAGGTTGCCAATGTCTTTGCTTATAAGTTCCATGATAATACGCTCCATGGCCTTGCAGATAAGGCTTGTCAGACTGATGGGACTGTAGTTTCCGGGATCCGAAGGTGGATCCCCCCTTGTGGAGTGGGATAACTGTAGCTGTGCGCCACTCAGTGGGCACGAAACCTGAGGTGAGGCTATGATTAAACATGACACTTAGGTGAGGTGCCAGTTCATATTGTAGTTCATGTAGTACACAGCCCGGGATGTCATCTGGTCCCATGGATGCTATATTCTTAGCTTTGGAGAGTGTGTTTTTTACCTGTGTGGCCGTTATTACCGGAATTTGGCAATCTTCCGGTATTGAGATGGGCCATTTAGGGGGTGAGAGGGGGGTGAAGTTGGCACTGAATGGATCTGCCAGGATATTGGCAATATCCTTGGGATCAGTATATTTAATGCCATTCTGTTTTAGCTCAGAGCATCTGAGCATTGCCATTTAGATTCTTGATATAGTTATAGAATGCCTTGTTGTTGTCTTTGGAATCTTTGGCAATTTTATTTTCGTAACTAGCTTTGGAGGATTTTATGAGGGATCTCAGTTTCTTACTGAGGCTGGTAAGGAAGTTTTTTGCATCCTGGGATTTAACCTCTTTTCTGCAACAGTTTCTTCCTTTTGTAGTAAAGTTTGTTTATGGCAGGGGACCACCAGATTGGCTTCTTTTTTTTGGAGGAGAGCATATTGGTTCTATTTGGGATGGCACGATTTATGCATGAGTGGATGTGCTCGTACAGTGCCTTAGTGTAGGATTCAGCAGTTGAACTTTCAGCTCCTGTCTGCATGGGTGTCATGAAGTTTGTCACTTCTGACTTGAGTAGCATGAAGTTGGCTTTGGAGAAGTTTTTTATGGAGGTTTCCTTACTGGGGGGTGGGATGTGGATGTTAAGGGTGATTAGCTTATGGCCAGACGTGACTAACGAGGGGGTGACCATAGGTGTGGAGCATCAATTTCCCATGTTGGTAATGACCAGGTCTAGGATATTGGAGCCCCTGGTGGGACTATGGATTAGTTGATCCAGGGCGTTGGAATTTATGAATTCCAAGAACCGTTGGGCAAAGGTGTTGGTACATGAGTAGCTTTCCCAGTTAATGGCAGGGTAGTTAAAATCACCCAGTATTAGGGTGTTTGGTTCTATCTTAATATTTTCCAGTATGTTTAGAAAGGTGTAGTGGGAATCTTGGGGTATAGTGGGGGATCTGTAGCAAGCTACAATTTGGATTGCAGTCTTACCTAGTGTTAGTTGCACCTGGAGAATTTCAGATGCATTGTGTTGGGCAACTAGCCTGGTGGTGTGAATATCCTTGGTGAATACTGACACTCCTCCACCTTCAGTGTTTCGATCCTGCTTTGGTGGCCGAAAAGTGTGGTAAGAGTTGTAGCCTGGTATTGCAGGTGTGCTCTCTGGAGCCTTGAACCAGGTCTCAGTTACTGCACAGATATCGATGTTCTCCATTTTTAGGAGTGCCTCGAGAGAGTGCATTTTGAGGTTTAGACTTCTAGCATTGAGTAGCATTACCTTCAGATTTTGCATGCTTGTACCTGTTATGGTGGTGGTTTTGTTCTTTGAACTTTGCCTAAAAAAGGCACTATATGGGTGGCAAGAGCCTTAGCCAGTAACCTGAATCCCAGAGGCAACAGGTGCAGATCATCTCTGGCAAAGCATCGTGGTCTGTCACTCATGTCATCCCAGGCAGACAGATACTGGATCCCCTTTGAATGACACCAGAAGCTTAGCCAATTGTTGAAGTCAATCATTTTGTCCTTATATTGTGGTATCATTCTGGGCGAAGGCAGGATGCTACTCAGGGCTAGGGTCATACCTGCCTGGGCCACATGATCCGAGAGCTCTTTCATGTCTCTCTTCATGTAGTCCAGGGAGGTACGTCTCAAGTAATTCACTCCAACATGGACTATGACAGAGTCATATTTGTACTTGTTGTGGAGTGACTTGAGTGCATGTGTTATGTGGTGGATCCTGGCACCCGACAGGCAGCTGACTGTAATTTTCTCCTTGTTCAACCTGGTGAGAGGGACATCAGTGTGCCGGACTATAGAGTGACCTATGACTAAAGGGTTAGGTACATTATCTTGCCTTAGCGGCTGTTGTTGGGTGGCACACAGGTGTTTTGAACTATGTGACATTTTGGTTGTGATTGGTGTTTGTTTGCGTTTCAGCTTCAGAGGTCCTTGTTGCTTGGGCAGGTTACAGTTAAGGGCCTCTGCATATGTGGATTTAGTGTTGCTATATGTGGGTGTTGGTGGTGTGCGTTTAGAAGGGCTATGTGTTGCTTGAGGTGTAGTGTGGGTGTTAACCTTCTCCTCTTGACTGTCTAGCACAATCTTGGGTGGAGAGAGCTTTGCTTTCATTTTGGCTATGTAAGTGCATCTCTCACAGGTTGTAGTGTTGGGTGGTAGGAGGAGAGGGTTGTCTGTGTACATGAGGCAATTGCTACATTGCCCAGATTCACCAGGTGGACAGGAGAAATCACCAGAAGCTGACCCTTGGACATGCCTGGTTTGATGCTTTTTTTTTTTTTTTGTAAAGTACAGCAGCTGTTTTCCCTTACCTTAGCAAGGTACTTTGCAATTATAGGCTGTTTAGTGCCTACTATTAATTTCTCCTTATTAACAAGGAGAGTTGAGTGCTTGTACCAGTTAAAGGCTTCCTAGTGCATTCCAGCAGGTATTAGAGAAAGTGCTAGTCAAAGGGATGCTTAAAAGTAAGATGAAAAAAAATGTACACTGCAGTGTGCACTAGAGAAGGTAGACGTGAAAGAAGGTAACTTAAGTTTTACCTGTTTAAAAAGTTAAGGTTTAGTGGAGAGTTGCTACTTTTAAAACAGCAAGATGGGTTGAAAGGGGTGGTCACTTTTGTATTCTGGTACTATGGAATACAGTAGGATGGCCAATAAATTTAAATAGTTGAAGGGGAGGGTTTTTTGATTTAGTGATTACTCACACAAGCCACTGAAAGTAGAGAGGAAATGAAATATATGGTCAGAGTAACATAAGAGGCAGGCAACTAGAAAGACAATGGTATTTAACAAGACAACTATGACTGGGTGGGAGGTCGGGGAAAAAAAATTCTGCCTGAATCAGAAGAGAGAGAGAGAGAGCTGTGATCTCTTTTGAAGTTTTAATATGCTGTTAAAGCAGAATGCAGGTAAAACACAAGGTAAAGAAAACAAACTACAGTATTTAAAATATACAAAATACAAAAAATAAAAGCAAACTAACCTTTCCTTTACAGCAAAGTGTAGCAGAGTCTGGATGAGCCTTTCTGGTAAAGCTCAGAAATGTTTTATTTTACCCCTTAAATAGAAGGTTTAGTTCCTAGCTCCACCCCTCAGTTAACAAATGATTAACCTTAAGTGACCTCTTCTATGTTATGAATGAGTCCTTAATTGATCAGTTCTAATTTCTGCCTGACTCAGAAGAGAGAGAGAGAGCTGTGGTCTCTTTTGAAGTTTTAATATGCTGTTAAAGCAGAATGCAGGTAAAACACAAGGTAAAGAAAACAAACTACAGTATTTAAAATATACAAAATACAAAAAATAAAAGCAAACTAACCTTTCCTTCACAGCAAAGTGTAGCAGAGTCTGGATGAGCCTTTCGGGTAAAGCTGAACAACTGAGCACTTTTGTCTTAATGAACTGACATCATCAGAACTGTCAAAGTCATACAGACCAATAAATAGCATTGTACACTCACACATCCTTTAAAAACAACCAATGATAGCTGTTGTATGTAAAAAAAGACACACCTACAAATACTCCTTCATTAACTGTAAGTATAAAGATGCAAAAAAGTGATCTTAAAAACTCATACAAATACTTTACCCACCATTGGAGAATTGAATCCCGGTCTCCTACATGGCGAGTGGGATATAATCTGTACTAATTATGAAACACACTACAAACACTAAGAAGAGTGGAAAGATAAAATATACAGAATAGCAAGTAATAATTAAATTTACAACTTACTTGCTCATTTCTTAAGTTCACTATGAAATGAACTGCGGTGGTGTTGCTGCGGTAGCGTTGTTCCTTATAGCAAGACGTTGTCCCATTCAGTTCTCAGCTAGAGCATCTTCTGTGTGGAGGCATACGTGAATGGGGCATGCCTTCGTTGAAGGTTGTGCATCAGGGCTGGTAACCCGGTACGTAAAAATCCACTACCAATCATTGGCGGACCGGAGTTCCGCTGTGGCGACACCTAACCGGGAAAAGCCTAAAGACACAAACAAACTACGTAATGAAATGCTTTCATTCAAGCCTGGCGGATGCACAGCATCCAGCTTAAGGTGCCAATGCAGTATTTCTAGGTGTTTTTTTTTTCTTTTTTACATACAACAACTACCACTGGTTGTTTTTAAAGGATGTGCGAGTGTAAAATGTTATTTATAGGTCTATATGACTCTGACTGACAGTTCTGATGATGTCAGTTCATTAAGATGAAAGTGCTCAACCATTCGGTGATATATTGAATAGTTTGTTTTTTGACAAGTTGACAATGTTTTTTGGAATAAATGTGGAATTTGGGAGCCCTTGTGTTGGAACAGACTGCTGGATTTTTTTTCTTCTTGGATTTATTGCATTTCAGTGCTCTGGCTTTTTTTTTTTTTTTTTTAACTTCTCCTGAATGTTCTATGAATCCATGGTCATGACAATGAGAAACAAATCCACAAACCCAGGTTTAACTGTATTAAAATAGAAAGCAGAGAAATAAAAACATTTCTCTTGGGCCAGGAGGCTAAGTCTAGTCTACAACACAAAACAAACTCTTTGAAAATGCTACAGTGGCAACTCACAGCATCCACTAAAGTATCCTCATTTTTAGTAATTTTAGTACGGCTTTTCAACCACTTGGGTAAATGCATAAAACCAGAAATTAACATGCATACTCTTGGTAATCAGACAGCGCTTAAAATTTATTTAAAACTCAAAAAGCAAGAATAAATTATTCTTTTCTGGTTTTATGAGTTTACGTTTTGGACGAGTTCTGGTTTTCGAATCTACTTGGGTAAACACCTCATCGTGTCCCAAGTGTTAAGAAATCCTAATGGCAACAGCTGAAAGCAGTTACTTTATATAAAAAAAAATAAACCCTAAACTCAGAAGTGAAGAGTACTAGCTAGACCATGTCCAAAACACAGCCTAGGAAGGTAACAAAAGGACCAGGCTGTGACTTAGTTGTGATCTAGTTTACAGACACCTCTAAACTTTCAAAGAAGTTTATGATGACATTTCAAGCTGTCATGATGTCTGTTACAGACAGTCAATTGTAAATGGTTATTCAGATAAGTAAGCACCCATACTCTAGCTGCTCTGTCAGCATAAAAGGCACATGTCCACCTGCAGCTCTAATAACCCAGACATGATTAGTGGACATACTGTCGAAGGCTAACCAAGAGTATTGTGTGAATATGACAATCACTGGCTATCCCTCCTATTTTGGCAAAAAAGCTTGAAGTTACTGCATGCCAGCCTTATGGAAGAGGTTAGGAGGCACCAACACAGGCAGAAAATGGAACACAAATATATATCCCCCATTAGGTGAGCTTAGTCAAGGGTAGACATTATCCCTGTATCTACATCAGATAAAGAAAGCATTCTGTGTGAAGAGCGTGGGTGGCAGAGTCAGATCTGTGCACTCTCCCTCCCATAATATAGTAATATGTGCGAGAAATAAAACAACCTTGGAGAGAAATAATGAACGAGGTTAATTTAAAGCTTATGGAAAGTATAGCTGTCACAGACTTACCTTAACTGTGGACATTCAAGTGTAGTCCATGCTAGGTATCTCTGAGCTCACATCCTTCCCCCTATATTACCCCACATGTCCCACCTCCCAGACATTTTTACATCATACTATGTTAGAAAGGGAAATGCGTGACTAGCCATTTTCTGTTCTTTCTTACCACTATCTAAGGATACCCCAAACTTGGACAGTCAGGATGCCTGCCTGGGAGAAAGGACAGGAAAAGGTTAGATGCACAGTATGTCCCATTGGCAAGGCTTCTCTCTGAATTCTGTTACAGGCAGGTGCTCTTATAATTAGCACAGGACAGGAAGAAGACTGGAGATTGAAACTGAATCAAGGGAAAGAAGTGGGAAGAGACTAGATTAGTACCTAACCATGATCCTGCATGAAAAAAGAGGGAGAGGGGGAAACTGGACTGCAGAAATGACTACACCGGAACATCTACAACTGTGCTAAGTTAATGGCACAACTATAGACAGTTCTTCATGCACAACACTACTGCAGTCAAAACTTCAGGGATGCCTCACACAGCTTTCTTTTACTGTCTTTTGGAAGGTTGGTACATCTACGGATGAAGGTAACATGCCCTTTAGGACTGCTGCAGCTTGCTCTAGACGTATGCCCAGCCTGTACTGCTTGCAGAAAGTCTGTATGGAGTAGAAAGTGGCTGATTCTAGTGTATCACTAATGGTGACTCCCTTTAGGAAGGCTACGGTGGTAGCTGTGCCCCCTGGAATGCAATCTTGCATCCCCCTAGCAATAGTTTACCTTGAAATTTGTAGCAGGGAAAGCCCCTTCAAAATGGTTTTCTTTAAGATAGGCAAACCTTTCTTGTTTTTTGCAAAGGCCAAAAAGAACTGATCCATCTTTCTGTAATTATTTCTCCTATCCAAGTAGCACATTACTTGCCTGTGAACATCTGGATGATGAAGGTTCCTTTCTCTTTTGTTCTGTGTCTTGGGGATGGATAGCCTGATTCAGAATTACTTCTGTCACTACCACTGGCATAAAGCAGGGGCTAATACTAAGATTAACCTGATATGGAAAATGAAAAAGGATTCTTTGCACAAGAGCCTGCAATTCTGGTACCCTCCTGGCAAATGTGACCACCAACAAGAACACCATCTTTAATGAGAGAAGCTTTACATATGCTGAACCTTTAGAGGGAAGTGTGTCAATTTTTCTAGTATATAAAGTCTAAGCTCCAGGACAGTACAACTGACCTCTAAGAGGGCCTGAAGTGCAGCATCCCTTTCAGTAACTACTCTACTGCCCTTCTTGTGCCGGGGGGTATATAAATAGGCATGACGTTATGCAAATTGAAGCATATGCTAATCCTACTTTAAACAGACTTAAGTATTCTACGATCTGTAGTACCTATATTTAAGTATGTCTGAGGGCTTACTTTGCCACCACAGAAAGAAACCGTTTCCATTTTGTCTTGCATGACTTTTGCTTGGTTTCCTGGCCTCCCTTGACATGGAGCACACATCCTCAGACAAGTTCACAGGTTCATAGGTGTGTACTAGGCTAATGGCCCTGGAGGCTTTATAAGCCTAGCCCATAGAAGTGCCCTGGCATTGTGCCGCCTGACATTAGTTCCCAGTGCCTCTATCAAGCAAAGCTAGTGGAATGATCCCCGGGGTGAACTTTCTATTTCCCATCCACTCAAAGATTTCTCTTGAAGAGGGCCAGTGAGGTGCTCTGCTTGACATGTACGGAAGTGTATTCCAGAGCATGGGCAGTCTCTGGGTTATGAAACTGTCCCTGCAGCATGTTCTGTTGATTGTGGTAATGAGGTTGAGGTCTCTGGAGCATGTGGTGCAGAGGAATTTCTTTAGATGTAGTATTTCTAACAGAGCTGGGTCAGACATGGCTTTGTAAGTCAAGCAGAGATCGCCTCACAGTAGACGATATGAGACAGAGAATAGATGGAGTTTTTTTTAGTCTGTCCAGATAGGACGTGTTTAAGTCCTAAGATCCTCTTCATGAGGTACTTTTGTGGCCTCTCCAGCTGTTTCAGCTGTCTAGTGAGGTGCATGCCAAATGGGGCATTATACTCTGATTGGTCTAATGAGGGAAGAGTAGAAAAAAATGATGACCTCTTTCTTCCTGGAAGCAAAACCCTTGGTAATAAGATCTGCCACATAGGACTTTCTGACCATAGTGGCAATGTGATGTTCAAAGGAAAGGCTGCTGTCAACCTGTGTCCCCAGATCTCTTATAACGCCTTCAGTGGGCTCCCACTGATGTTGTAATTAGTGGGAATTGAGTTTTCCCAAAGGGGATGATGATGGATTTTTTAACATTAAGCTTAAGGCCTTGGTTTTGACACCAATCATTGGTCTCAGTGAGGCCTTACTGTAGGATGTCTGCATCACTTGGGGAATTAATAATGGCTCCCATTTTGCAGTCATCTGCGAACTTGGTCAGAGCCAGTGTCTCTCCACGTTGGCCTGGACTTCTGAAAAGTAGATGCCAAACAGGAGAGGACCCAGGACCTATCCCTGTGGGACTCCACTCGTGACTGGTCAGCAGTCTGACTTGGGGGTTCGCTACTTTCACACTGTGGCTTCTATCTGTGAGCCAGTTTGCAATCCACCAGACAATATAGGGGTTTATGCCTAGTTTGGTGAGTTTATCAATAATTCCTGAGTGAGGAACGGTATCAAAGGGCTTGGCCAGATCGAGGTAGGCTGTATGAACTGCCTTACCTTCATCCACAGCTTTGGTGACTGACTCAAAGAAGTCAATCAGGTTGAGCAGGCATGATCTACCTTTAATTTCCAGGGTCTGCAGTCTCTCCTCTTTTATGGACAGGGATGACTGTAGCAATGCGCCATTCAGTAGGGACAAAGCCTGAGGTGAGGCTGTGAGTGACCAGGGCACACAGATGTGGTGTAAGTTGACTTTGTAATTCATGTAGAGCACAGCCAGGGATATTGTATGGTCCCATGGACAATGCAGCTTTAACCTGTGCAGCAATAATGCTGGGTGCCTGTCATTCTTCCGGTATTGAGATTGGTCCTTTAGGGGGGAGAGAGGGGTAAAGCTAGCACCGAATTTGTCGGCCAGTATATTGTCAGTATCTGTTGGCTCAGTATAGAAGGCACCATTGTGCAGTAACTCAGAGCAAATCTGGGTACTGCCATGGAGATTCTTGATACAACTACAGAAGGCTTTGTGATTGTTTTTAGTATCTGCCGCAATTCTGCCTTCACAGCTGGCTTTGGAGGTTTTGATGAGGGATCTCAACTTTTTGTTGAGGCTAATAAGGGTATTTTTCCAGTCTTGGGACTTAACCTTTTTCTGCAACAGTTTTTTCCTTCTGTTGTAGAGTTTATTAATAGCAAGGGACCACCAGATAGGCTTCCTTTTTTCGGAGGAGAGTGTATTGGTTGTGTTGGGTATGGCTAGTTCCATGCATTTATGTACGTGTTCGTACAGTGCATTGGTATATGATTCAGCAGTCATGCATCCATTTGCCATTGGCATGGGTGCCGTGAAGTTAGCTACCTCTGTTTTTAGGAGTCCAAAGTCAGCTTTGGGGAGATTTTTTCATGGCGGATACCTTTGCAGGGGGTGTGGGTGAGATGTGGATTTTCATGGTGATTAGTCTGTGGTCGGATCTAACCAGTGAGTAATTTGTTATTAGTGTAGAGCAATGGTTGCCCATGTTAGTAATAACCAGGTCAAGGATGTTGCTTCCTCTAGTGGGGGTAAGAATGAGCTGGTCCAAGGCACTGGAATTGATGAATTCCAGGAAGCGTTGGGCCAGTGCATTGGTGCATGAGTAGTTTTCCCAGCTGATGGAGGGGTAGTTGAAGTCACTTAGTATGAGAGTGTTGGGTTGGATCTTAATAGTTTTCAGGGTGCTTAGGAATGTGGAGTGAGTCTTGGGACATGGTTGGGGACCTATAGCAGGCTATGACCTGAACTGCCATCTTACCCAATGTTAGTTCCACCTGGAGTATCTCAGATGCATTATGCTGGGCTACTAGTCTGGAGGTGTGCATATCCTTTATGAATATGGAGAAAACACCACCTTTGGAGCTTTGGTCCATGTTCTGGGGCCAAAAGGTGTGAAATGAGTTATAGCATGGCAGCGCAGGGGTGTTTTTGGCAGCTTTAAACCAGGTTTCCATTACAGCACAAATGTCTATGCTCTCCATTTTGAGGAGTGCTTCGAGCGAGTGCATCTTTGAAATTTAGACTTCTAGCATTGAGCACCATGACCCTCAGATTGCATTTATTTATAGCTGTTATGGTGATAATTTGGTCTTTGGAACACTGCCTAAAAAAGGCACTATAGGGGTGGCAAGAGCCTTAGCCAGTTCCCAGAAACCCAGGGGTGACAGATGCAGGGCATCTCTGGCAAAGCATCGAGGTCTGTCAATCATGTCATCCCCAAGCTGACAGATACTGAATCCCCATAGAATGACACCAGAAACTTGGCCATTTGCGGAAGTCAATTGTTTTCCGTTTGTACTGCGGTATTGTTAGAAAAATGTGTATTTGAATATATGAGAAATGCTAGTTTAAAAGCAAAGTAGTATATAATGCATTTTATTCTATTAATCATATAGCAGAGAGGATTAATTCATGTGTAAATGTAAGTAGTTTTGAAACTGCAGTGTGGCTTGAAGCAAGCTGACCTTCGACCCTGGCAGATGCTAGCTTAGCAAGTTTTAATGTTTATGCTTTTCACAAGTGATTATCTGCTGGGTCAGGAAATTAAATGTGTGAAATAATGAAATCTTCTGCTCCTTCCTGCTGACATGATTTGGCCTTGTATATGTGTTACTGAGATAGCATGCAGCTGGTGGGAAAATGCAACAGTGAACAAAGATGTGTATTAAAAGACTGAATCTGCTATTGTATTCGAACTGATATGAAACCTTGAAGAAGTAACTTTACAGAAAGACATTATGTCTGACCAGGTGGATAGCAAGGCCGTATTGTTACCAGAGGAAAACTTTTTTTAAATATACAGCATCAGCAGTTTTTATGAATAGAGGACTGTAAGCTAAAGTGATGTAGGTGCCCTGTGACATACCACGTCAGTAAGGTGGGCACAGCTTGAATGTTAAACCTATATAAAATTGTGTGCTTCCTGTTTCATGTTAGACAAAATTCTGTACGTGTACGTTTTTTGCCTCCTGGTGTACACTAGTAAACTTTTGAATCTGAACCTCCTGTGTATTGAATTCTTAATTTTATTTAACAGTTTGGTCCTTTGGACCGGAATTCCCTTGGACAGCTGCAGATCAGAGTCTACCGGTGGTCGAATACTGTGCAGGAGAAGTTACCGAAGTGGTTCCTCTTGGGTGAAAAGACCTCCAACTGAATTGTCGTTTAAAGAGGCTGGCCACTTTCTGATCTGTGGCCGAAGAGCGGATATTGGACGATTCAATACTGGAGGCTCAGGTAGGAAGAATTTGCCTTTTTTCTGTTTTAGATCAGGGACTAGGTTACAGTATATTGTTGTCAAGATTTGTTTTACAGATCAGGGACAAAAGGAAATACTGTATATTTTGTCATAGATCAGGGTAACAGAATAAGGTAGGCAGTTATTCTAGATAAACTGTGAACAGGAACTGAGAATTTGATATCACGTGATAAAAAGGGTTACGTAACATTTTCTTTGCCATGGGAAATCAGTGCACTAAAGCATCGCGAGATCCGCCCCTAACCGAAGACGCAAAATACATGCAATTACAACGTTCTGATAAAGTTAGGTATTATACGAAATGGGTTAATAAGTATGAATTTGATGGTAAACTAGATAAACCTTCACTAGTTAAACTCCTTAAACAGCTTAAATCTGATGCAGGAGGTCAGGCAAAAAAGCAACGCCAATTAGGCATTCCTCAGGCACACAGGTAGATTGAGGAAGCAAATCGTAGAGAACAAAAGATTAAAAATTCAAAAACATTATTTTTAGACAAAGAAGATAATAACTTGGTAATAGCGACAGCTCCTCCTCCTCCTCCTTTGCCCCCTCCCTTACCCTTTTCAGGATATGAAGCGAGTGGACAGGCTGGTCCGCCTCCGCGTTATCCTGAAGTTTCAGCAAGACCACAACCATTTGTTAGAGATCCTATTGAAACTAGGTCCCGAGCACGTAAAATACATAGGGACACAGAATCATATCAAATAGAGAGAAACCTACAGGATGAGAGTGAAGAAGAAATATGCCCACTTATAGAAGTTCCAAATCCTCAGGCAGGACAGGAAGGGCAAAATCCAACACTCTTACTATATAGACCATGGACACCGGAAGATATCTGGAAAGCTATTGAGGGAATCCCCCATCCGAAAGTTAATTTTACGAAATTTTTAGAAGATTTACAAGGCAGGAGGTTGAGTTACCACTTGAATGGGGAAGAAGTAGAAAAAGTAGTAAGACAAATTATAGGTCCAGATAGGCACATGATTTGTGGCACCTGGAATCCTCGTAATGCAGAGCTTAAACCACTCCCATATAGTGACACAGAGTTAGACAACAGAGTGAAAGGTCTTACAGACCGAATTTCTGAGAAATGGAAACCTAGAGCAGACTGGACTTGCATTAATCAATGCATACAACAGGAAAATGAGACAATAGATGGGTATTATGCTAGATTATTAGAATATTTTAATAATCATAGCGGTATGTCGGTTCCTGAGAACCAAACGAATGATTCCCCGTATGAACAACAATTGAAAAATGCATTTTTGAAAGGTTGCATTACACCTATTAGTAGCTTCATTACGAAGCATATGACAGACCATCGAACAGGGAGGCTACAAGCCTTACTTGAATACGCTAGACATGCTGAAAGACATTTTAATAGTAAAAAGAAAAAGAAGGCGCAAGTCTTCACTGCTGAAGATGGAGCTGAAGTATTTGTATTACAGTCAGGTAAAAAGGGCAAGAAGAATGCCCAGGGAAACAAACAGTCTGACAAATGATCAGAAGATTTTGAAGAGAGGAAAAAGAGAGGTGAATGCTTCAAGTGTGGGAAAAAGGGACATCTAGCAAGGGATTGTAAGCAAAACAAAAAGGCAATTACAGAAGATAAGGGAGATGAGGACTGACTATATGATAGTGAAGATACATAATGTGAAAGTCAGAAATCATCAGGAAAAGTTAATAAACAGAAAACAAATGTAAATGTGATAGAAGGAGTAGGTTCATAGGTTCATAGGTTCAGGTTCATAGGTTCATACTAGGCTATCTGCCCTAGGGCATTTATAAGCCTAGCCAGAGTGTGTGTGGCTTTCACCACCCCTTAGGATGAGAATACTATACCCATTAGTTTGCTGTGCCTCTGTCCAGCAGTGATACAGAGATGATTCCCGGGGTAAACCTACAATCTCCCATCCACTCGTCAAGATTTCTCTTGAACAGAGTCAGTGAGGGGCTCTGCCTCACATGGACTGGGATTCTGTTCCATAGTGTAGGGAGTCTCTGGGTGATGAATCTGTCCCTCCAGCACGTCCTATTTATATCCGTGTTGAGGTTTAAGTCTCTTGCTCTCGTGGCTCTGGTGGATTTGGATTTTTGAGGTGGAGCATGTCCATTAATTCGGGTTGGACATGGCCTTGTATGTGAGGCACACATCACCTCTCAGCAGGCGGTATGCGACTGAGTAGAGGTGGAGTTTCTTCAGTCGGGCATCGTATGACATATGTTTGAGCCCCTTTATCCTTTTGGTGAGGAACTTTTGGGGTCTTTCCAACTGCTGCAGGTGTCGGGTAAGGTACATTCCGAATGGGCGTTGTATTCAATCATTGGTCTGATAAGTGAAGAGTACAGGGTACAATGACCTCTCCTGATCTGGATGTGAATCCCTTCATGATCAGGTGGGCAATGTAGAAGGTCTTCCTAACCACTTTGGCAATGTGAGTGTCAAAAGAGAGGTTACTGTCAACTTGGGTCCCCAGGTCCCTGATAACTTCTTCCGTGTTTAATGGATTACCACCTATGTGGTAATTAGGGGTTACCTTGTTTTCCCAAAGGGTATGACTATACATTTTTGGCATTTAGCTTAAGGCCATGGCTCTGGCACCAGTTATCCATTTCTATGAGACCTTTCTGGAGGATGTCTGTGTCTGATGGAGTGTCAATTATGGTGCCCAGTTTGCAGTCATCTGCAAATTTTGTCAGCCACAATCCCCCTATGTTTGCCTGCACTTCAGAAAAATAAATGCCGAACAAGAGGGGGCCCAGGACTGAGCCCTGTGGGACACCGCTCGTGACTGGCTTAGAGTCTGACATGGCACCAGCAACTCTAACCCTGTGTGTTCTGTCCTTGAGCCAGTTTGCAACCCATCTTGTGACATATGGGTTTACATCTAAGCTGGTGAGCTTTTCTATGATGCCCGAGTGGGGTATTGTGTCGAATGCTTTTGCTAGGTCAAGGTAGGCTGTGTGAACTGCCTTACCCTCATCAATGGCCTTAGTAACTGTTTCGAAAAAGTCGATCAAGTTCAAGAGGCAGGATCTGCCCTTGACAAAGCCAAATTGGGTAGGATCCAGTGTCTGTAGGTCCCCAATGTCTTTATTTATGAGTTCCATTATGATCCTCTCCATAGCTTTGCAGACAAGGCTCGTCAAGCTTATGGGCGGTAATTTCAGGGTCCGTAGAAGCACCGCCTTTGTGGAGTGGGACCACAGTTGCCGTACTCCATTCTTTGAGTGTATCCTGTAGTAAGGCTAAGATTAAACAGCAGCCTTATGTGTGGGTTTAGTTCCTCATTGAGTTCGTGTAGCACACAGCCGGGGACACCGTCCGGTCCCATTGATGCTGTGTTTTTTGCTTTAGAGAGCAGCTCTCACCTGGGCATCTGAGATGTTTGGGAGGCTAGACTCTGGTGGGATAGATATTTCTCCTTTTGGGGGTGGGAGGAGAAATTTGCACTGAACCTGTCTGCCAGTATGTTGGCAATGTCTGTGGGTTCAGTGATTTTTTTTATCATTTTGGACTAATTCTCAGCATATCTGGGAGTTTCCACCCAGGTTTCTAACATAGCTAAAGAAGGCTTTATGATTGTCTTTTGTGTCATTAGCGATTTTTCTCTCAAAGTTGGCCTTGGATGATTTTATGAGTGATCGTAGTCTTTTGCTAGTATTGATCAGAGATGCCTTCCCATTTAGGGATTTTGCTCTGTCATGTAGTAGCTTTCTCCTCTTGTTGTAGAGTTTGTTTATGGCTGGAGTCCACCAGACCGGCGCCTGCCTTTGGTGGAAAAGGTCTTGATTTTATTAGGGATTGCTTGATCCATACATTCCTGGAGGTGCTCGTAGAAGGCATTTGTAAGGGTTTCAGCAGCGTGGGTTGTGGTTTCCACTGGCTCGTGGGCCTTGAAGGATACCACTCCAGTCTTAAGAAGTGTGATGTTTGCTTTTGAGAAGTTCTTCACTGTGGTCTTTTTTGCTGGGGGTGGGGGCGGGATGTGGATCTCCAGTGAGACTAATTTATGGTCTGATCTCACCAATGAGGGATATACTTCCGGTGTGGAGCATTTTGTCCCCATGTTTGTGATGATCAGGTCTAGTATATTTTCTCCTCTTGTGGGAATGGTGACTAGTTGTTCCATAGCATTTGAGTTTATGAACTCAAGGAACCTTTGGGCTAGGGTGTTGGGGCTTGAGTAATGTTCCCAGTCTATGTTTGGGTAGTTGAAGTCACCCAATATGATGGTGTTTGGAGAGACATTTATACTCTCCAGTGTCTTCAGGAAGGCTGTGTGGGTTTCCTGAGTTTGAGAAGGTGGTCTGTAGCATGTTACAAACTGTAGGGCAGTTTTACGTATGGTTAATTGCACCTGGATGGTCTCCGATGCTTCGTGCGTTGCCACTAACCTGGAGGTGTGGGTATCCTTTATGAATATGGATACTCCCCCTCCTTTTGTAGTTCGGTCCGGATTTTGGGGCGGAGCATGATATGAGGTATAACCTGATAGTGCTGGGGTGCTCTCAGGAGCCTTGAACCAGGTTTCAGTCACAGCACAAACATCGATGTTCTCCATACTGAGGAGGGCTTCGAGGGCATGCATCTTGGGGTTTAGACTTCTGGCATTGAGCAGTATTACCCTTAGTTTTTCTCCATTTTTGTTTTCTAGGGCGGTAGGTTTATCATTGAGCCTTGCCTAAAAAAGGCACTATGGGGGTGGCAAGAGCCTTTGCCAATATCCGGAAGCCCAGGGGTGACAGGTGCAAGCCGTCCCTTGCGAAGCAGCGTGGCTTGTTAAGCATGTCATCCCAGGCAGACAGACATTGGATCCCCCTAGAATGACACCAGTAATTAAGCCAATTATTAAAGCTGATCATTTTGTCTCTGTATTGTGGCATCATTCTTGGTGAGGGTAGGATACTGCTCAGGGTCAGGGTCATACCGGCCTGGGCTACATAATCTGGGAGCTCCTCTATGTCTCTTTTCATGTAGTCCAGGGAGGTACGTCTCAGGTCGTTCACACCGGCATGGACAATGACCGAGTCATACTTGTACTTGCTGTGGAGTGACCCGAGTGCTTGTGTTATGTGGCGGATTCTAGCGCCTGACAGGCAGCTAACTGTGATCTTTTCCTTGTTCAGTCTGGTGAGTGGGACGTCAGTGTGTCTAACTATGGAGTCACCTATAACAAGTGTGTCTGGCATTGTGTTTGGCCTTAAGGGCTGTGACTGTTTAGCACACTGACTTTGAGAACTATGTGTTGCATGTCTTATGTCTTGAGGTGGCAGTTGCTTGGGTGTCTGCTTTGGAGGCCTCTGTAGTTTTGGTAGATATGGAGGATGAAGAAAGTGAAATTTTGGACTTAGCATTATTGAGCTTAGAGCTCTACTTAGCAGATACGAAACTGGAAGTTACACTTCTGGTGGAGGGAAGGGAAGTCAAATTCCTGTGTGACCCAGGAGCGTCACGGACCCTGATACACCCCTCCAAGTTACCAGAACATTCCGAATCACCTGATTATATACTAGTAAAAGCAGCAAACGGACAGCTATACAGGGAACCACTTTCCCATGATATAGCAATAACTGACCCTGTTTCAGGTATGACCCAGAGAAGTAAAATTGTTGTTTCTGCAAAGTGTCCAGTAAACCTATTGGGCAGGGACCTTATGTAGATATTTGGCATAGCAGTAGTTCCAACTGTACAAGGTATGGAGGCACAGAGACAAATTGATACCTTTGTAGTGCGGTCGGAGGGTGAAACTTTTTACTGGTACAGCCAAGACCTAGTCACGATTGGTCCAGGGGCAGTAACCGAGGAACTGATGAACGTAGCCATCAGTAAAGCCCCCTCCCTCGACACTGATCGACAGCATTTGTTGCACTGTACTCTATACTACTGTACTACACCAGGACCTGATAGAGAGTATGAGCAAGAATTGTTCAGAAATCATGCAACTAGACTAGTACTGCGTACTTTGTACTGGGATACTGAGGGGAACAGTGTAGTCAGCTGTTCATTACCTCAAGAATTCCTTGCATTATATAGATCAAATCAATTACCACATGTCAGCTTGACAAAGAATAAAAGTGTAAAATGGGCAGACTTAGGAGAAAAAGTAACAAGATGGGAGAAACAGTAACAAGATGGGAGAAACAGAGAAAAAGTAACAAGATGGGAGAAACAGAGAAAAAGTAACAAGATGGGAGAAACAGACTGATTTAGAACTATCAGAACAAGGGATACAAAAACAAAAACTGACTTGGTTGACACAGACACATCCAGCTGTACACTTGCAATCTAGCGAGGACAGCTGATTAGCATTTTTATTAGAAGAAGAAGAAGAAGAAGAAAAGGCCTTATGTGAAATTCCAACAACTCTTTGGTCAACAGGCAAGTCAGATGTAGGACTTATTCGAACAGCAGGACCAGTTACAATTACCCCAAAGTCAGCTTTTAGACCACAGAAAAGACAATACCCTTTGAGAAAGGGTGCAGAAATAGGAGTTAAGCCTATAATAGCAGCATTACTCAAATAAGGAGTACTGGTAGAATCTCCTGATTCACCATGTAATACACCCCTATTTCCTGTTAAAAAAGCAAATGGGGAATGGCGGATGGTACAAGATTTACAAGCTGTAAATAATGCAGTAATACCTAGAGCACCTATGGTGCCAGACCCACATACTTTGTTAAACGATTTAGAACCGCAACAGAAGTATTTCTCTGTGGTAGATATCAGCAATGCTTTTTTCTCTCGATACCTATACATCCTGATAGTCAATATTGGTTTGCATTTACATTTCAGGGTAAAAGGTATACATATACTCGACTACCACAGGGATATTGTGAGAGCCCAACAACAAGAAATGGCTAGCAACCTGGCAGGGTTTACCCCACCGGGAGGTAGTCAAATTCTACTTTATGTAGATGACATCTTGCTAGCAGTCTCCACCCAGCAACAAAGCAGGGAGGATACTGTAGCATTACTGAAATTTTTAGCAACACAAGGACACAAAGTAAACAAAAGTAAGTTACAACTTTGGAGAAAACAAGTTAGATACCTAGGATATGTAATATCCAATGAAGGTAGAATATTAGACGAGGAAAGAAAAACAGCAATTTTGCAAGCACCCAAACCAACAATCAAGAAGGAAATGATGTCTTTCTTGGGTACAACTAATTTCTGTCGGAGCTGGATACCAAATTATGCTTTGGAATCTGCTCCACTGACTGACTTGATATACAAGACACCAGTGGCAGCACAAGACATTTTACAATGGACACCCGAAGCAGAAACGGCTTTCTGTAGGTTAAAGCAGTTGATAGCTTCTTCATTAGTTTTAGGACTTCCGAATTATCACAAACGGTTCTTTCAGACCGTAGATTGCAAGCAAGGATATATGACGTCAGTATTGACGCAACAACATGGGGACAAGCAACGCCCCATAGCCTACTATTCATCGCAGCTAGACCCAGTGGTGCAATCTTTGCCTCACTGTGTACAAGCAGTATTTGCAGCTGCAATGGCAGTACAGGCTTCGGCCTCAGTGTTGTTATTCCACCCTCTCACATTGAGAGTGCCTCATGCAGTTGCAATAATTTTACTGCAAGAGAAAGTGGCATACCTTTCTCCTGCTAGACATCTTTCATGTATGACTATACTGCTGAGCCAACCTCATATGACAATTGAACGATGTACGACATTAAATCCATCAACATTACTTCCAACACCAGTGGATGGCACACCACACAGCTGCCTGCAGGAAATTGAACAGTTAGCTTTACCTAGACAAGATCTCACAGATATTCCCTTGGATAATGCCAAGGTGACATATTACGTGGACAGCTCATGCAGAAGGGGTCCTACAGGAAAGAATCTGGTAGGGTATGCAGTAGTTAGACACTGAAATTTTAGAAGCCCAATCCTTAACACATAACTTATCTGCACAAGCAGCAGAATTGATAGCTTTGACGCGGGCATGTACTTTAACAAAAAACAAGTGTGTAAACATATATACTGATAGTCAGTATGCTTTTTCTACAGTACATGTATTTGCACAACAATGGAAAAATAGAGGAATGATAACATCTAGTGGAAAACCTATTAATCATGCGCAATTTATTTTGGAGTTATTAGAATCTATTCAGTTACCTACCAAAGTAGCTATTTGCAAATGTGTAGCTCATACAAAACAACAGGATAAGATTTCGAAAGGCAATGCACGAGCTGATGCAGCTGCAAAGCAAGCAGCCTCAGACTCAGAAACTTTACTTTTGAATGAGGAATTACAACCCTCTGAGATTTTAGATTTAGACATGTTAAAAACAATGCTTACTACAAAAGCAGAACAATAAAAATGGGTAAAACGAGGTGCAATTCTTGAGAATGGACTGTACATTTCCAAGGAGAATAAAACGATATTGCCGTCTAATTTATTTAGATATGCAGCTTTGTTGAGCCATGGGCAGTGCCATGTCTCAACAGGGGGGATGGTACAGTTAGTAAACCGAATATTCCAAACATATGGATACACAAACTAAACAAAAAATTTTTGTGCAGCTTGTCATACTTGTAACAAGCACCATGCACAAGGGGCATTTAAAACCAAGCAAGGAAGTTTTCCTATACCACCATATCCGTTCCATACTATTTGTATGGATTTCATAGAATTGAGTAAGTGTGAAGGGAAGAAATACTGTTTAGTTATTGTAGACATGTTTTCCAAATGGATAGAAACTTTTCCAACCAAAAACCCGGATGCAGCAACAGTGGCGAAAGCCCTGATAAAAGAAGTAGTCCCTAGATTTGGCATTCCAGAAAGGATTTATAGTGACAACGGCACACATTTCGTGAACCAGACAATTCAGCAACTTGGGAGATTTTTTGGTATCTCCTTAAAGAACCATTGTGCTTACCACCCACAGTCAGCAGGACTGGTGGAAAGGTACAATGGTACCCTCAAAAATAAACTTAGGAAGCTAGTTGAGGAAACCCATTGGATACACTGTCTGCCTTTGGCACTGCTAAGTATGAGAACGGTTCCAAATGTGAAGGGTTTGACTCCCTTTGAAATGTTTTTTGGGAGATCATATTATGTGCCTCAGTGGAAAGCTCTCATGCCTGCAGAGCAAGAGGCTGACAGTTCATTAGCTAGTTATATGAGGAAACTGTTAACAAATAAATCTGTTTTGCAGTTTAACTCTTTTTCAGATAAGGAACAGACCAGACCGGTGGAAGCAGTCTTGGCCCCAGGGTCGTGGGTTTGGCTGAAAGTGACGAAAAGAAAGAATTGGGCGAGTCCAAAGTGGGAAGGACTGTACCAGGTTCTGTTGGCAACGCCTACTGCAGTCAGAGTGGCCGAGAGGACGTCCTGGGTTCATTTGACACACTGCAAACCGGTAAAGAACTTTCAACTTGATAAAAACTTTGCGACTGATACACAACCAGACCGAGATGGCCAAAAATAAAGCAAATAGAAATTTAGATCAACCCCAGAGATGTTGCATAATCATTTTGTTGAGTATACATTTATTGACTGTAATTGTGACAATTTTCCTCTTGTTGTGGTTTATCCTACACACAACCACACAAGTGAAAGTGGGAAGGCGTGACGAAATGTCTATAGACTGGCATCCAAATTTTAACACATACCTAGCCATGAAACGTGTATATGCAGAGACTATGAACATTTCAAATCGCTGGGTTTGTACAGCTATACCAACAGCATATGGAGGACTGATAATGTCCGCTGTCCCTTTTGGGATAAATGAGACTTGGGAGAATTTACTCTTCGATACAGGAACTGTGAGATCACAGGACAAAATAGCTTTATTTTTACCTGTCACACAAAAAGGAATTGTATGTTTTTATAAAAATGATACTCTCCAGGTGGGCTGGAGCAATTGTAATATAACCATATCTTACCGATGTTATATTAAGAATAGTAATGGCAATACTTTTTGCAATACTAATTATGACTCCTATTTGAACTCATTGAAAACAACCATGAATGACATTCACAAGAATCCAGTTTTGTTTAAACAATTGTCAGTTATAGATCAGAAAATGTTTCATGCAGGGCTAATGCGTATTAGTACTGAAGTAGAAAACTGTTAATTTATTTGTGGGAAAAAGGCATATAAATGGTTACCTGAGAATTGGTCCGGCAGTTGTTTTTTTGGGTTATTTGGTTCTGGCAATAAGACATACTGCAGAATTACCTTTGGGTAAGATACGAAACATGAGAGAAGCAGACCGAAAACCAGAAGGTCCAGTTGAAAAACCTGTGAATCCAGTTGGAAAGATCAAAGCTGGCTGGAAAGATCACAATATCGTGAAAGACAAAAGCAAATTGACTCATATGGACTTGAGTGACAGTGTTATATCCTGGGCAGGAATATTCCCAGCCTATGGAGCAGTCAAATCGATCTGGGAGCTGAGGAAGTTGTCGAAACTTCTCGAAGAAATGAGTAATGCAACTTTTTCTGCCCTAGAACTGATGACTGATGAACTGAATGCAATGAGAACTGTTGTGCTACAAAATCGAATGGCTCTTGACTTCACCCTAGCGGCGAGAGGTGGTACGTGCGCGCTTATCAAAGAAGAATGCTGTGTGTATATACCAGATAACAGGCATGAAAATTAATAATCACCTAGAGGTAATTCAGCAAGTATCAGCCATGACTGAACCAGGCCCAAACCCACTGATGGACTTTTTCCAGAATCTATTCGGGGGATGGGGTTCCATCCTAATGAATATTCTGATTGCCATTTGTGTGGGTACACTCCTAATAGGAGCATGTGTTTGCTGTGGAATTCCCTGCATGAAAAGATTAATCAAAGATTTTATTGATGTATCTGTTACTGAAACTTTGTATCAAGATATTGAGATTGAAAAATTGATCTCAGATGACATTTTTTCTGAAGTATAGATTGAATGACTCACCTAGCTGAAAATCCTAAGTGGAAAAGGTTAGGAGATGAAATGACACTATGCATACTTCAAAATAGAATAAAAAGTATTAACAGGGGGGAAAATGTTAGAAAAATGTGTATTTGAATATATGAGAAATGCTAGTTTAAAAGCAAAGTAGTATATAATGCATTTTATTCTATTAATCATATAGCAGAGAGGATTAATTCATGTGTAAATGTAAGTAGTTTTGAAACTGCAGTGTGGCTTGAAGCAAGCTGACCTTCGACCCTGGCAGATGCTAGCTTAGCAAGTTTTAATGTTTATGCTTTTCACAAGTGATTATCTGCTGGGTCAGGAAATTAAATGTGTGAAATAATGAAATCTTCTGCTACTTCCTGCTGGGATGATTTGGCCTTGTATATGTGTTACTGAGATAGCATGCAGCTGGTGGGAAAATGTAACAGCGAACAAAGATGTGTATTAAAAGACTGAATCTGCTATTGTATTCGAACTGATATGAAACCTTGAAGAAGTAACTTTACAGAAAGACATTATGTCTGACCAGGTGGATAGCAAGGCCGTATTGTTACCAGAGGAAAACTTTTTTTAAATATACAGCATCAGCAGTTTTTATGAATAGAGAACTGTAAGCTAAAGTGATGTAGGTGCCCTGTGACATACCACGTCAGTAAGGTGGGCACAGCTTGAATGTTAAACCTATATAAAATTGTGTGCTTCCTGTTTCATGTTAGACAAAATTCTGTACTTGTACGTTTTTTGCCTCCTGGTGTACACTATTAAACTTTTGAATCTGAACCTCCTGTGTATTGAATTCTTAATTTTATTTAACAGGTATCATTCTGGGCAATGGTAGGATGCTGCTCAGGGCTAGCGTCATACCTGCCTGGGCCACATAATCCGAGAGCTCCACCATGTCTCTTTTCATTGTAGTCCAGGGAGGTGCATCTCAGGTCATTCACACCCACATGGACAATGACAGAGTCATATTTGTACTTTTTGTGGAGTGACCTGAGTGTGTGTGTTATGTGTCAGATTCTGGCACTTGACAGACAGCTGACTGTTACCTTCTCCTTATTCAACCTAGTGAGTGGGACATCAGTGTGCCTCACTATTGAGTCACCTATGACTATTGTACTGGACAGGCTGTTTTGTCTTAGGGGCTTAGGTTGAGGGGCACACTGTGTAGGTGAGCTATGTGTCTTGTGGTTTGTATTGTGTTGTGGTGGTCGAGTGCATTTCTGCCTTGGAGGTCTCTGCTGTTTGGGTAGATTTCTATTGACAGCCTCCGCGAAGGTGAGTGTGTGGTTTGTGTTTTTATGTGTGGGCTGTGATGGTGGGTGTTCTGGAGGGCTATGTGTTCCATGTGGTGTAGTGCAGGTGTTGACCTTCTCCTGTTGACCAGCTATTCCGGTCTTGGCTGGAGAGTGCATGGCTTCCAATTTGGAGATATAAGCGCATCTCTCACAAGTCTGAGTGTTAGGAGGTAAGAGGAGAGGGCTGTCTGTGTACATGAGGCAGTTGCTACACTGCCTCAGAATGCCCAAGTTCATCAGGTTGTGCTCCAGAATAATGTTAAATCTTCCAGACTGGCAAATTGAGGGTCTTTATACCTTGGTGTATTAAGGTGTCCTCACACTTTATCAACAAGCTGCCTGGGAAAAATGGGTCTGTAAGTATTACCACTGGCTACTCCTCCTGTACTTTACCTTTGAAGACAGTGGCAGAGGTGGAAAAGCACACAGAAACGTGCCCTTCCAGGAAATGGACAAATCATCCACTGCCTAAGCTTTTGGGTATGCGGGGCTCTGAAACAAAATTTTCTGACATATGCACTCATGCAAGTCTGCTGCTGTTCTGTTCAGTTAATCCATTAGTAGATTATCTCCTGAGACAATGGATACTGCCTTCAGTGTCACTTAATGGGCTACAGTCAATTCTCAAATCTTCAAAGACCATTCTGAACAGCTGAAAAAAATGGGTTATTTCCTTTTTGTTGATTAATCACAAGACAGTGGTGCTGCCTGTCACAATCCTTAGGATTCCTGTAATTTATGGAAATTTGCATTCTACTAGAGTATTTTGGATTACCAGAATCTGTCTCAGATATACATGTAGTTTGGCCTCCAACACAATCAAAGCGCTTGCACCTTCAGGCCCTATGAGTGGGCTACTCATGACTGGTCTGAAGTATCTGTAGTTAGGGTCTGTTTGTGGACAAGGGAAAAAGTGATATTCCTTTGCTCTCCTTGATTGCAGATACCCACCAGCTCAGTTTTCTTTCCAACCATGCTACTGCTGGGAGGGTATGAAGCAGTGAATGTGCGTCTTGAGTCAATGGGATGTTTGGAAGTTTTTGTCTATGTTGTGATCACTGGTGGTTGCAATACCTGGGATGAGCCTGAAAATGGCTCAGTGGGATCAGTGATCTACCCCAATAAACAGGGTTTTTCACCATGTGTACACATGCCCAGAAGACCATATGGTTGGTAGTCCTTCATGTGCTCTAGCATCCTCGCGATCTTCCTGGACATTGACATCAGTTTTGCAACACCAGCTAGAAAATGTCTAAGTGGCAATATTTAGCCCCAAGGAAGAAGAAAGAATCTTTGACAACTGGTTGTCAGTTCTCTGTAACTGCTCCAGTTTGGACTTCTGTAAATTCAGGATAAACCCCAGTTTCTGCAAGCATTGCAGAGTAAAGTAGAGAGCCTTTATGATCTCCTCCTTTGAGGTGCCTGCAGAAGACAAACGTCCAGATATATGCGCATACCTTTTGTCCAGCAACTGGTGACCACTGGTGCAAAGCATTTTGTTAAAATTCATGGATGTGAATAAGACAAAGGGTAAGGAAGTAACTTGGAAAGGTCTTTTTCCTGCCAAGAATCTTATGAATTCCCTGCCCTTTTTGTGAATGCAGGTTGTGTAGGTGCACATCTTTTAGATCCACTGTAGCCACAGATACTTTGGGACTTAAAACAGGATAAGGGATTGGAGGGTCAACATCTTGAATTTTTTTACTGAAAGAAACATGTTTAATTGGTACAAGCTCAGAATGGGTCTCCATGGACCAGTCTTTCTTGGAACATGAACAGCCTTGAGTAAAAGCCTTTTTTTTTCCTTCCTGTTGCTCTTAGGATACCTTCTATGGAACTTTGCAACAATAAACATAATATGGTATAAAAAGGTGCTCCTGTTCTGCCTGCAAGCTCATCATCTCCTTGCTCAGAGACTTTGTCTGTATGAAGTAATATTTTTCCATTCTTCCAGTCTAGTGGAGGGTCTTCCATATTTAATGGGGAGTTGGGAAGACTGAGGTCTGGGTCCTTGGGCCAATGCCTTCTAGGTTGTAATCTAGGACATTTAACAAACAATTGTCCACTCACATTCATTGTCATCCACAGCCACCAGGGGAAAGCCATCTTCATCCTGCTTAATGAGAAGATGGTTTTCAGTGGGTGGTGTGGATTAATTTTCATCATATAGATCTGCCCTGTGTTTGGCCCAGATGGACAAGCTTGAGTCATTGGACAGTATGGCCACTGGACAGGCTTCATCAGGTGTAAGCAGCTCTTTTGATGCCAGGCCCATGGGCTGAATAAGCACTTCCTTAGTAATGGTGTCCTGGGGCAACCACTGACTCTGCGTCTGGAACAAGACTTCCAATACAAGGTATCCTAGTGACAGCTGTCAGATGCCATGGATGAATGGTGAATGCATGTGGATTTAAACTGGTAGAAGCTTGCAACTTTCAAAGCATCACACCTAGCTGACAGTCATTGCAGATGTTGTACAAGGCTCATGGGTGATGCTTACAGAATAAATAGAGTTGTCATGCATGTGTTTTAAAGTTAATACATCTTCTATAAAAGCACACAATCTGCTTGTTCAACATCTTCATACCTCTGAATGGGCACATCTGGACCCCGGCAGACATTACTAAACTAAAAGCAAGAACTAGTAAAATAGTCCCCTAAGATAAAAGGTTCTACGCATTTCTAAGATGGATGCACATTGCGTAACAGGTTGATTAGAGCTCTGTCAGTGTGAAAACGTAAGAAATTGTTAAAAAAGCCAGTACAAGTTATCAGTTCAGGTAAAATTCAATAGCAATTACACAGCCTGGATGCCAGCAAAGAAAACTGAAGAACATAAGAAAAGTCAACCAGGAAAGGATATGAAAATGCTCTCGCTGGGGAGAACCTTGCAGCTGTTCAACAAAACGCAGGTCAATTTTTAGAAGATGGTTTCCATTAATTGAGAGAGGCATAAACAAACCAAATGCACTCTGATGTGTTTAAAATAAGCGAGACACTATAGGAATATATAAAGACAACTGATAAGACACTGGAGCAATTTATGAAGTCAACTGACAAAAGTCTGGAAAAAGTACACAAAGCTTAAAGTAGCTACTCAGATGAGCTGATTAAACTGTAGAAATGTGAATGAAATGAAAGGAAAGACTACCTAAGCATTAGACTTCTCAAGAAAAGCTACTTCAAAAATAGAGTTAGAAGACTGAGCACATAGAGAAAAATAAAGACTTGTCATTACACTAGAGAAAGTGTAAGGAATATATTGCATTCATTTTTCCTAAGTACAAATAAGCAATTACACCAATGTCCCACAGTACATTTGTTACTTTAAAATAAACATAGTGTGCATGCTCCAAATCTGACCATGAGAAATCAGCAGAGACCTATGTTAGTAATGATGCAATTATGCCATCAGAAACAGACGCTACTGATAAAATTGTTGCTGAAAGGAAAACTAAAAATTTGGGTCACCAGAGTACTTATAGAAAATGACTATCTGCTATACACCAGGCAGGAGAGAAGCAAGTTTACTTCAGCAATAGGGGGGTGTCAAGAGGCAAGTGTGAAATTCAAGTTGCTACATCTGTCTTCAGAAATTTTCTTTCTCAAGAATGATCAAAGATATTTAAGACGAACAACAGGCTAAGGAGGAAATAAAGTTTAGTCAACAATGAGTGAGTCAGCAAGCTGAAGGGTGTCTGCCTCTCAATTTTCTGGTAAAAACAAAGCTCACAAAGACTTGACCAGTGAAATGTTTCCATTGTTCTAAAGGAAAATGCCAAAGTAGCAGAAAAAGCCCAGGAGCGGATTAGAAGATTCAGGAGCACCTTAGATTTCAACTACAGATCAGTGTTGGGAGACTGACATGATTAGGAAGACCAGAAATGTGAATTAATGAATAAATGGGAGAAGCATCAGTCCCACTAGATATAGTTTAGATGTGTGATTTGTGGTTCTGCAAGAAGAACTGACTGAAAAATATACTGGTGTTAAACTGATGAGAGCACAGTAAAGTGCAAGTCCTACTTTATGTCCTTAACATTTAGGACAATGAAGGGACAGAAGTTGGTAATGGCATCAACCCCCTTTTTCTCCATTTTGTATATGGGGTTGGAGTGAGAGGGGTAGTTATCAATAATTGCTCTATATGCTAGAGATCGAATATTAAAGTACTTTCCTTAAGTTGTAATGTGTCCAGGCTTTACACAGTAACAAGACAAGAAAGACTGGAAAAAAAGTAGTTAAACTTGTGATCTGACATTGCAGAGGGAATATAAAAGTATACTGATCATATATATAGAATTAGAAAACAAATCCATTTTATAGAAGTGGATGTCTAGGCTACTGTCTTTAGTTTAAAATACAGATCTTTTAAGCAAACTGCCTTGACAAACAGTAGAAAATTATGAAAATAATGAAAACATGGGTGTTATTACTCCACTTGCAAAGTTTCTAGAAGTTTATTTCCAATAGTACCTGCTTTTAGCTGGAGACAATGAATCTGCAGGTGCAAGCAGCTAATCATGAAAGGTCTGAACAATGTGTTCTAAGTGAAACCTATAAGGGTTTTCTTCTTGCATTTGCAAATTTAATAGCTCTTGTTTTACTATCAGGTGCTTTAGTTGAATAACCACAGCAAGCAGCATCAAGCAATTAATTATAACTGGTCTTAACAGCCTGTTCAGATTGAAATCTACAAGGCACAATGTAAATAATTTTTAGAGAGATGTGAGTAATATGTTTAGTAAAAAATAAATGAAAGTCTGAAACTGTGGCAAATGATTAATTATATAACTAGTTGCCTTCACAGTATACTTAGGACTTCTACACATTAAGTGTAAAGTACAGTTGTGTACACTTACCATAAATGTAGATGTTAGTGTGCCTTCACTGTTGCAGTCATCACTGTAGGGTTCTTCCTGCCGGCAGGCAGCCCTCAGTCGGCCAGAATCCCAAAGTCTGGGTCCGGCGTTGGCTGTGTACTCACCCTCCCTGAGGTCAGTGCGCCAGGGGTACAAAGCTCCCAGCCGACGCCATGTTCTCCAGTTTTTCTTGCCCCAGACGTCAGGTACCCAAAAGTAAAGGCTAAAAGTAAAACAAAAATGTAACATACAACAAACCCCATACCCTGTAGCAAATACACCTCAGAAGAAGGGGTGAAGCAGGGAACTACACCAATAAAAGTATAAGAGGGGACAGAAGGGTGGGTAACCCAGACTGCAACAGTGAAGACACTCGAACATCTACATTTATGGTAAGTGTACACAACTGTACTATATTCATCGTGTTTCACTGTTGCAGTCATCACTGTAGGGTTGAATCCCAAAGTTGAAATAAAGGGAGGTGGTTATTGAGTAGAAAGGGCGGCTAGAAGGCCTTGTAAGACTGCAGAAGCAAAGCCCGCTCTAGACTTAGAATAAAGAGGGAGATTATAGTGCTTAGAGAAAGTATGCAATGAACTCCAAGTTGCAGCTTCCAAATATCTTTGGTAGGGACTCCCTTGAGAAAGGCAGCTGAAGTAGCAGCAGCTCTGATAGAGTGTGTCCTAATTTTTCCTGGGATTTGCTTTCCATGATGGGAGTAACAAAATCTGATTCAATGAGCAATCCATTTAGAAATGGTCTGTTTTGAAATAGCTTTGCCTTGGGAATTTGCTGCATAAGAAACACACA
This sequence comes from Protopterus annectens, assembly GCF_019279795.1. Lineage (NCBI taxonomy): Eukaryota > Metazoa > Chordata > Ceratodontiformes > Protopteridae > Protopterus > Protopterus annectens. Next base: position 1,265,264,426 of record NC_056746.1, read on the forward strand.
GTTGTTCAGTTTTCCTGATATACTTGGTTCTGTCCAGGTAAAAGTGAAGCTGCCTGTGCACGTTCAAAGAATGCAAGATCCTCTCCCCCTTATTTTGTGGATTAGGGAAAAAAGTTGGCAGGTGAATAGTTTGGTTTAAAGCCACTTTAGAAACCACTTTAGGCATGAAAGTAGGGTTAGTCCTCAAAGAAACCCTGTCTTGATGAAAAATAATGTAAGGTTCCACGGCCATGAGCACTTGTAACTCCGTGACTCTCCTGGCTGAAGTTAAAGCCAGTAGGATAACAGTCTTCCATGATAAATACTTTATATCAGATGTGGCAGCAGGCTCAAAAGGAGGCAGAGTAAGTTTTTCCAGGACATAATTGAGGTCCCACGCAGGAATGGGTGGTGTCCTAGGGGGCCTTAAATTCTTTGCTCCTCTGAGAAATTGTTTCAGAAGTGGATGTGAAAAAATTAGGAGGGTCTGTATTATAATGTGCAGAGATAGCTGGGGCATGTATTTTTATGGAGGAAAAAGATAAACCCTTATCAATGGAATATTTGGAATTTGAGGATCTGATTCCTGAGCATGCATCCAGGTGCAAAATATCTTCCATTTACCTTCATAAGATTTCCTAGTGGTAGGCCTTCTGGCTTCTAAGATAACATCCATAACCTGTTTGGAAAGGGTAGGATTAATCATAGACCCTGAATATGCCAGGCTGCCAGGCTGAGAGTTTTGATATGAGAGTGCAGGACCTGGCCCTGATGTTGAGACAAAAGATTTGGAATCTGAGGTAGAATCCAAGGAGGTTCCTGGGATAGATTTATCAGTGTTGAGTACTAAAATTGTAGAGGCCAATTCGGGGCTAGTAAGTTCAGCTTTGGTTTGTCCTGTTTTATTTTTAATAACACCCTTGGTAGAAGAGGTAGTGGTGGAAAGGCATACCCTGAGAGGTTCCTCCAACTGAATGAGAGCATATCCACTTTCCATGCTAGCTTGTGATATGTCCTTGTGCATAAAATCTGTAACTGGTAGTTGTGGGGAGATGCAAATAGATCTATGTCCGGGCAGCCCCAGGCTTCTGTAATCATCTTGAATATTTGGGTATCTAGCATCCACTCCTGTGGGTCTGACAGGTTCCTGCTCAGGCTGTCTGCCAGAGTGTTTTGTTTCCCTGGCAGGAATTGAGCTTGTAGGTCCTCTTTGCAAGCTAGTGCTGTGTTCCAGAGTCATGGCTAGTCTGCAAAGGGGGTAGGAGTGTGTACCCCCTTGCTTGTTTATGTACCACATAACTGTGGTGTTGTCTGTTCGCATCAGTAGCTGCCCTGGCTGTAAAAGATCCCTGAAAGCCAAGAGGGCATTCTGCACAGCTAACATCTCTTAAATTGATATGAAGATGCTTCTGTTCCTCTGTCCAAAACCCTTACAGGCCTTTCCCCTGCAAGTCGGCTCCCCATGCATAATCCGAGGCGTCTGTGGTTATCACTTGGTAGGCTGGAGGTAGACTGAAGGCTTTCCCTTTGTTTTGAAGACATGCCATGGCCCACCAATGGAATTCCTTTTGTAGGCAAGGCAAGACAGCAATCGGTGTTTCCAGACTGTGACAATGCTGGGACCATATGCTTTTTAAGTACCATTGTATCTTCCTCATATGCAGTCTTGCATATGGTATGAGTAGGAGGCAGGAAGCCATGTAACCCAAAGCCTGCAGGAATTTCCTTGCAGTTAGGCGAGACATCAACGCCAGGCTTTTGAAAGTTGAAGCCAGCTGTAGTTGTTTTTCTGATGTCAGGAATGCCATCTGGGTTGTTGTGTTTAAAAGAGCACCCAGGAAAGTTATCTCTTGAGTGGGTGTCAAATTTGACTTTTTTACGTTCACAGTGAATCCCAGGTACTTGAGTAGATTCTGAACAAGTTCCAGGTGCTGGAGTAAAATGTCCTTGCTGTCTGCTTGAATAAGGCAGTCGTCCAGATAAGGGTAAATTTGAATTCCCTTGAGTCTGCAGTAAGCTACTACTGGTGCCAGGCACTTGGTAAAGACCCTGGGTGCAGTAGACAAGTTAAAGGGCAGCGCAGAGAATTGGTAATGTTTCAAGCCTGCCTTGAACCTGAGGTATTTTCTGCACTCCTGTCTGATAGAAATGTGTAGATAAGCCTCCTTTAAATACAATGTCAACATCCATGCATTCTTGCTCAACATTGGCAGGAGCTGCTGCAGAGTAAGCATCTTGAACTTTGGTATCTCCAGGAAAGTATTTAAGACTGACAGATCCAGGATGGGTCTCCAAGTATTTTGCTTTCTGGGAACTAGAAAGAGTCTTGAATAAAAGCCTGGTCCCGTGTCTGAATTTGGAACCAGTTCTATGGCCCTCATAGCCATGAGGGACCTCACCTGTTTTAAATGCCTCTGCCCATTGAGTTTTTGGTAGGTCTGGCCATCCATTTGGTTTTGGTAAGGTGTGAAAGTGGAATTTGTAATCTCTTAAAACTACATCCAGAACCCACTTGTCTTGGGTTATGTAAGTCCAATTTCGGTAAAAAATAGAAAGTTTTCCTCCCAGAGGAGCTTCCAGGAGAGAGGTTCCTGGAGCCATGCAGGGGGAGTCATTGAGCCTGTTTCCTATAAGGTTGAGACCTATCTTCTGCACCCCTGGGGGTGGAAGCACTCCACTGTCTAGGTCTATAAGATGTCTGTGCTTGGGCCCTCCCTCTGGGGTGCCTATATCAACCCCTCTGAGGCCTGGAGCTGGGAAAGGACCAATTTTTAGCTGGCCAATTTCTGCTAAATCTAGGAGGCTGAACTTGTAAGAAATCCTTAACCGTTTGCATGGATTTTGCCTTATCCTCCATTTTCTTTATAACCTCTTCAGCCTTAGATCCAAACAAAACATTACGTTGAACAGGAGCATCCAGTAATTTTGTTTTCACTTGATCAAGCAAATTTTGTTCCTTTAACCAAGCATGCCTTCTAATGACCGTGCCAGTGGCAGCCGCCCTGCAAGAGGCCTCCAAAGCATCAAAACCACAGTGTAAGGTATGTTTCCCCACCTGCTCAGTAGCATGCATCAAATCTTGTAATTCCTTATTGTCTGCACATGCAGAAATGGTACACAGTTTTTGTTTCATAACAGACAAAAGGTATTGCTGATATTTCAACATATGAAATTGACAATTTAAAGCTCTAATAGATAAAGTAGCAGAAGTGTGCACTTTTTTGCCCCATCTCTCCAAAGCTCTAGAATCCTTATCTGACGGAATAGGGTTCTTAGCAGTGGCAGCCTTAACACCCTTAGGACCCTGAGAAATGGTTTCTGGATCAGCAGTAGGATTTTTAAATAGAAACTGGTGGGAGTCAGGGACTCTGTAATATCTATCAGGCTTAGCAGGGGCTGGAGGAAAGAAGTCAGGAGTTAAATTAGACTCAGAAAAGACATCATCCACAATATCCAAAATAGGAGGAATAGCAGGGGTCTGTGTTGGGGAAGAAGAAGGAAATCCCTAAGCCTTCTCTTAGATTCAGAGTACTCCTGTCCTTCCCAGTGAAAATGTTCCCTCATGTCATGTAAAGTTTCCCCAAAAGAATAATCCTCAGGAGGAGAAGCTGAAGGAATGGATTCCTCAGCATCAGAATCCTCATAAGGAGGGAAAGTATAATCCTGTTCAGAGGAAGACACTGAAGAGATAGATGCCTGATCAGAGGATTCATAATCCAATTCTTGTCTTGGCCTTTTGTCTGGAGAAGGATGTGAACCCCTAATCATAGTTAGCAAGTCCTCTGCCATTTTAAGCATTTGTTTTTGAGATTTAGGTCCTGGATCAGAGGAGGCCTGGGCTTGAGTCTTTGTTTTAGAAGGAGTCTTTGCCTTTGCCTGAAGCTGCGTAGGCCTGAAAACCCCCTCGGAAGCCGGTACCTGCACAGCGGCTCTGGAACCATCCGAGGGAGAATTATCCGAAGGTCCTACACCTGTAGTATCCGAAGGCCTAGTTGGCTCCTCATGGGAGTCCATTTCGGCAAACGGTTCTGTAATGGCCGACGACAGGGGCTGCAAAAGCGCCTCACTGATGACGGCCGAACCGGCAGCTGGTTCTGATTGCAAACTGTCGTCTGATTTGGACCTCGGAGGCCTATCCTTATCCTTGCGCCTTTTATGAACTCCGGTAGTCGGAAGTGTGTCCGACGACATGTTATAATTAAATCACCTCCCAAAGTAATGAAAGGCAAAATCGTATCTCCGTTTGATAGTACGTTGATTAAATCTAGCACAAAACCGGCAACTAGCTACGCCGTGGTCAGGGCCTAGAAAAGGAATACAGTAAGAGTGAAAATCTTTATGAGGTATTTGCTTCCCACATGAAATACAATTAACTTTTTCTGACATCGGTCTGGAGCAAGAAAAAAGTTTCCCCAACGGGGTACTTAGCTTTGAAAAGAAGAATGTCTTCGGAATGAAGCACCAAAAAATAACAGGAGTCAGCCGACCGGCACTTGCGAACTGCTTCCACTGCGCGGCAAGAAAGACTGGAGAACATGGCGCCGGCTGGGAGCTTTGTACCCCTGGTGCACTGATGTCAGGGAGGGTGAGTACACAGCCGATGCCGGACCCAGACTTTGGGATTCTGGCCGACCGAGGGCTGCCTGCCGGCAGGAAGAACCCTACAGTGATGACTGCAACAGTGAAACATGGTGAACATCTGCATAATTTAATTTATTTAAGATTAATCAGTGCATTTTCTTAAGGTTAAACATTAATGTTTACTGAAAACGCGTAAGCTGCTTTTCACATCTGGGAGGGGAATAAGGACAAAATAAAAACAGAAAAAGTACAGTTATCATAAATGTAGATGTTGGAGTGTATTCACTGTTGCAGTCATTACATTTGGGTTATCTGCTTGCAGGTAGCCCTCAGTTGGCCTGATTAACAAAGTCCTGGGTCCTGCGTCGGTTGCTGTCCCTTCGTCCATGACGTCAGGTCATCAGGGGTATAAAACATGCAGCCGACGCCATTACATCAGTTTTTCTTGCCCCAGATGTCAGGTGCCCCCCTAATGAGAAGCAATTAAATATAAAAGTACAATGATGTACCTCCAACAACAAAGCAAATACACCAAAAAGGCTTTTAAGCAGAGAAAATGAAAGTAGGGGAATAGCCAAAATAAGTTAGGGGGCTGGAGGGAGGGTAACCAGGACTGCAACAGTGAATACACTCAAACATCTACATTTATGGTAAGTGTACACAACTTACTATGTTCTTCGTGTTTCACTGTTGCAGGCATTACATTTGGGTAGATTCCCAAAGCTATGGTTGGGAGGAGGAATTTAGATAGCATTAGGACCAGCTATAATGCCCTGAAAGACTGCAGTGGCAAAGCCAGCTCTGGATTTATAGAAAATTGGCAAATGATAATGCTTGGTGAAAGTATGTACAGAACTCCAGGTAGCAGCTTCTAGGATGTCCCTGGTAGGGACACCTCTGAGAAAGGCTGTAGAGGTAGATGCAGCCCTGGTGGAGTGAGGTCTGATCCCCTGGGGGATAGGTTTTCCATGGTGCTTATAGCAGAAATGAATGCAATGGCCAATCCATTTAGAAATGGTTTGCTTTGAAATAGGCTTCCCCTCTGCCCTGCAGCAAATGCCACCAGCAGTTGTTCAGATTTCCTTTGAGGTTTAGTCCTGTCCAAGTATAATCTAAGTTGTCTGTGCACATCTAAGGAATGCAGCATCTGTTCCCCTTTGTTCTGTGGACTGGGAAAGAAAGTTGGCAAATTAATGGACTGATTAAGAGCCACACTAGATACCACCTTGGGCATGAAGGATGGATTGGTTCTGAGGGACACCCTGTCTGCATGAAAGATGATGAAAGGCTCCACTGCCATAAGGGCCTGTAATTCAGATGCCCTTCTAGCTGGAGTGATTGCTAAAAGGAAAGCTGTTTTCCAAGAAAGAAATTTTAAGTCTGCAGTAGCAGCTGGCTCGAAAGGAGGAAGAGTGAGTTTCTCCAAAAGAAAGTTAAGGTCCCAGGCTGGGGTTGGAGCTCTCCTGTGTGGTCTCAAATTTTTGGCCCCTCTGAGGAAATACTTGAGCAGTGGATGAGAGAAGAGGGGAGGTTCTGTGTTATAATGAGCTCAAATGGCTGAGGCATGGATTTTAATGGAGGAAAAAGACAGGCCCTTGTGAAACATCTCAGTTAAGTATTGTAAAATCTGAGGTAAATTGAGCGCTACTGTGCTCATCCCTTGAAACTGGTTCCAGGAAAAGAATCTTTTCCATTTTTCAGCATAAGATTTTCTAGTACTATGCCTCCTTGCCTCTAAAATGATATCCATCACAGGTTTGCTGAGGGATGGTAAAGGAGAGATTATGTAATTAGCCAGGCTGCAAGGTTCAGTGTTAGAAGCTGAGGGTGCAGAATCTGGTTCTCCTGCTGGGACAGCAAGGAAGAAGTCTGAGGCATGTGCCATGGGGATAACTGTGACACACTGTGCAGGAGGGGGTACAAGTGTTGGTGTGGCCAGTCTGGAGCAATCAAAATCATCCTTGGTTTGTCCTGTTTGATTTTTAGTAGTAGTTTGGAGAGCAGAGACAGACAGGGGAAGGCATAAACCAATAGGTTTTTCCAGCTGAAGGACAGAGCATACACTTTCCAGGCTTCTTTTTGGGGAGTCCTTGTGCAAAATTTGTCCAATTGGTAGTTCTGGGGGGAGGCAAACAGGTCTATATCTGGGCTTCCCCCATTTGCTGGTCAACATGTTGAAAATCCTTGGTTCCAGTTTCCACTTGTTTAGATCCATGAGGTTTCTGCTCAGTCCGTCTGCCAGTGTATTTAATTTTCCTGGTAGGAATTGAGCTTGTAGGTACACACTTGGTAGCTCAAGGCTGTGTTCCACAATGCCATGGCTAGTCTGCAGAGAGGGTAAGAATGTGTACCCCCCCCCTGCTTGTTTATGTACCATATAACAGTGGTGTTGTCCGTCTTTACCATTAGTTGCCTGGAAGAACGTGGTCCTTGAAGGCTGTCAGAGCATTCTGTACAGCTAACATTTCTTTTTGATTGATATGCAGGTGCATTTGACTTGGATACCATTTGCCCTGAATGCACTTCCCTGCCAGGTGAGTCCCCCATGCATAGTCCGATGAGTCTGTTGTTAGGGTTTGGGCGGCAGGGGGTGGTGTGAAAGGTAGTCCCTAGTTTTGGTGGCAGGCCTCTGCCCACCAAAGGAACTCTAGGCATAGGCAAGGTATGATAGGAATCATTGCTTCTAGATCCTGAGAATGTTGACACCATAGGCTTTCCAGATACCACTGTAGTTTCCTCATACGCAGTCTTGCATATGGAATTAGAAGAATGCAGGAGGCCATGACCCCCAAGGTTTGCAGTATTTGTCTTGCAGAGAGTAGGGTTTTTGTGGCCACTTGTTTGAAGTAGATTGTCAAATGAATTTGTTTCTCTGGCATGAGATAAGCCATCTGGGAAGTTGTATTCAAGCTTGCTCCCAGGAATATAATTTGTTGACAGGGTACCAGGTGTGATTTCCTTTCGATTATGGTATACCCCAGACAAGTTAGAACATTTTGTACAAAGGCCAGATGATTCAAAAGTATGTCCTGGCTTTCTGCCTGAATTAGACAATCATCCAGGTATGGGTATATTTGAATATTTCTTTGCCTGCAAAATGCAATAACTGGAGCAAGGCACTTGGTCTATACCCTGGGTGCAGTAGATAAGCCAAAGGGCAGTGCAGAGAATTGATAGTGCATGTAGCCTGGTTTGAAGCGTAGATATCTTCTGCAAGATTCCCTGATTGGGATGTGCAGGTATGATTCTTTTAAATCTAGTTTTGCCAACCAAGCATCTTTGCCTAGCATAGGAAGTAATTGGTGAAGAGTCAGCATCTTGAATTTTGGAATCTCCAAAAAGGTGTTTACAGTAGACAGGTCCAGGATAAGATGCCATGAATTGTCTTTTCTGGGTACCAGGAAAAGTCTCGAGTAGAAACCTTGCCCCTTTTGTCCCTTTTCCTCTTCTGGTACCAGTCGAATAACCCCCATGCTTAAGAGAGAAAGTACTTGTTTTTGGGCCTCTGCCCACTGATTTAGGGGTAGGTCCGGCCACCCGCTTGGCATTGGCAACGTGTGGAAGTGAAATCTGTATCCCTGGGACACTATATTTAAAAACCCATTTGTCCTGGGTAATGAGTTCCCAGTTCTTTGCATGAAGAGCAATCTTTCCCCCCAAAGGGGCAGTCAGTTGATAAGTGCTTGGAAATTTTAAAAGGAAGTCAATGAGACAGTTTACCATAGGGGGGAGTCTTATTACTCCCAGATTTGGAAGTGGAGGCCCCCCACTGCTTAGTCCTGTGTGTCCCCTGGGACTGAAACCTGGGGGTTTTGCTGTGTCTGGGTTTTGCTTGAGAAGACCTGGAAGGGGCTGGAAAGGACCAATTCTTAGAGGGCCATTGCCTACTAAATCTAGGAGGCTGAACTTGTAAGAAATATTTAACAGTTTGCATAGATTTAGCTGTATCTTCCATCTTTTTATGAACTTCCTCAGCCTTGTTGCCAAACAGGCGGTCCTGAGTTAAGGGAGCATCCAACAGTTTAGCTTTAACATGATCAAGCAAAGATAGCCAAGCATGGCTTCTGAGCACAGACCCAGTGACAGCAGCCCTGCAAGAGGCCTCTAATGAATCAAAACCACACTGCAAAGTATGATTTCCAACTTGTTCAGCAGAATGCATTAAATCCTGTAATTCTTTATTTTCCACACAGTCAGGAATCAACATCATTTTCTGTTTAAGCAATCCAATAACTTGTTGGTGATACTTTAACATATGAAAATGGCAGTTTAAACCCCTAATGGTCGAGGTTGCATTAGTGTAAACCTTCTTACCCCATCTATCCAGCGCCCTGGAGTCTCTATCAGAAGGGGTAGGATTTTTAGCAGTAGAAGCCTTAATGCCCTTGGGCCCCTGTGAAATACTCTCTGGATCCATAACAGGATTTTTAAAACGGAACTTGTGTGACTCACGGACCCTGTAATATCTGTCAGGTTTTCTGGGAGCAAGAGGCAAGGAATCAGGGGCCAAACTAGATTCCGAAAAAGCATCATCAACAATGTCTAGTACAGGAGGAATAGCTAAAGGCCTGTGCTGAGGTAGGAGTAAGAAATCCCTAAGCCTCTTTTTTGAATCAGAAAAATCCTAGATTTTTGCTCCCTTAGAGTATGCAAGGTTTCCCCCCAAAAAAAATCCCCTGGAGGGGAAGCAGAGGGAATGGAGTCCTCTGCATCAGAATCCTCATAAGTAGATAAGGGCAAATCCAGATCATCAGAAGAATCAGAAAAAACAGAATCCTGGGCAGAAGATTCATAAACAACTTCAGTCCTAGGCCTCTTAGAAGGGGGGGGGGGGGACTACCCATGATTACTGTTATTAGATCTTCAGCCATTCTTATTTGTTTTTTAGGCATACAGGCTTGGGCATCGTTTTTTTAGGAATGGTTTGAGATTTAGGCCCAAGTGAAGAAGGAGGCATTGGTTTAATATGCAAGTCCATAGGCCTGAATACACCCTTAGAAGCCGGTGCCTGCACAGTGGCTCTGGACCCATCCAAGGTAGAGACATCCGTGGGTTCCATAGCTAAAGCATCTTGCGGCATACCGGACTAGGAATGGGTCTCAGTAGAGGCCTGCGAATCAGAAGTAGCGGGTATCAGGGGCTGCAAAAGCACTTCGCCGGGATTTGCGTTTTGTCGGAATCCCGGTAGTCGGATGGCTAACCAATGACATTTCTGGATAATTAAACCGAGAACCGAAATATTTAGAGGTGAAAATATACCAACGATGGATAGTGCGCTGATTAAATAAAGCAAAAAACCAACAGCAAGGTACGTTGTGGTTAGGCAAGGAATACAGTACGAATGAAAATCTTTATGAGGTATTTGCTTTCCACAAGTAATGCAATTATTAACTTTTACTGACATCGGTAAGGAGCAAGAAAACGTTTCCCCAATGGGGTACTTAGCTTTAGTTGAAGACTTCAGTTCTGAAACTCGAAAATGAAAATTTCAGGAGTCAGCCGACTGGCACTTGCGAACTGCTTCTGCTTCAGGCACCGCACGGCAAGAAAGACTGATGTAATGGCGTCGGCTGCATGTTTTATACCCCTGACAACCTGACGTCATGAAAGAAGGGACAGCAACCAACGCAGGACCCAAGACTTTGTTAATCAGGCCGACTGAGAGCTACCTGCAAGCAGATGACCCAAATGTAATGACTGCAACAGTGAAACACGAAGAACATCTGAGTAAGTGGGAACACATGCTCTAAAATGAGTTATGGCATAATTAATCTTAACTGGTAATGTCCATGGGAACAGCCATTGATCTGGGAAAACTGCTCCTATTTTGAAGAGTAAACTTCCTTTTCGGAAAGTGTAGATAGTTTTGGGGTCCTTGCTATGAGTAAACCCGGGATGGGGGGGGGGGTTGAAAATGTATTTAGATTTTTACTGAATTGAAAAGTCTGAGAACATGTAACATGGAATCAAAAAGACATGAGAAGAAGTAACTACATAAAAGGTCAGCCCGCCAGACATTAGTGTGAGCATGTTAACTGCAAGTTGAAAATATAGTTTCAAAAGAACTGCCACATATAATAGGTCAGAAATTATAGCTTTTTATCAAAATGTTTTTGTCAATATTAAACTAGAAATGTAAATAATTTTACAAGGAAAAAAAAAAATCTCAGAGAGTGAATTATATTGTCTACAACGCAAACAGCTATATTACAGGTTGCACATATGAATAGAAATCATCGTGTGAATGAAACAAATAATTCCAGGGAGGACATTCAGTGCAATATCAGGGACAACATGAAAAGAAGAGTAATACAGACTGCTATAGGAACTCCAACAGTAACAGAAAAGGGAAAAGTCAATAATGACAGATTTGTGTTAGTAAGAGGTCATTAGCAGGAGAGGAAGTTTATGCAGCCATATATTTGTATTCTATCCAAACCTACTACTATGGAGCTTAGCAGAATTTAGAGAGAAATAATAAACTTTCAAGCAGGGTGTATTATTCATAGTGGAGGAATGGAATCCAATTTGAAATTACGAGGATGTATCAGAGTCTGAATGGCCTAGAAGGGAAAATAACAAAAAAGAGTTGATTTCAGGAGAAGCATATGAAAATATTTGGTATGGAAGATATAAATTCAGTAGTAAGAACTCTGACAGAATTTACACACTACTCCCCAAGATACAATAAATGGGATAGAGCCAATACAAATTATATTTCACAGGAGAATGTGTTTAATTGAAAGCTTTGAAACCCATTCAATAACTATACTAGATCATGCACTGACAAAAATAAAAATAAAGATACAGTGTAATGGTGTAAGAATGAGACAATGCTGCAGTCCTACCTACCCGTTAGGAAGAAAGAAGTAGTAGATATGATACGTTATTAGGAAAGATTGAAATTACTTGAGAAGAGATAGCTAGTGAGTGGGATAAAATACAGAGGAATTTATATATATGGTTGAAATAAGAGAAACAGAAATGGGAAAGAAACAAAGTTATGTACTTACCATAACGCTCCACCTGTATTGTGCATTTTCATTCCTCAACTGTTAGGTTCAGACCTGATCCTCGGATCCAACTCGGCCATTACTTTAGCTCATGCCAACCAAAAAGCTCTCAAACTCCTCCCTTACCCATAATAAACCAACACTTAACATACCTCAGATCTTCTTTGCTGTTTGACACAGAGTAGGAAGAAAATACAGTTGTGTACACTTATCATAAATGTATATGTTAGGGTGTATTCCCTGTTGCAGTCCTGATTTGTGGGATTTCCTCCTGTGGAAGCCCTTGGCCAGCCTGACTACCAGAGTAAAAATCTCCCTCCTCCTAAGTCTGGCGGATGTCCTATTAGATGTCTGTACTCTTTGGTATAACAAGAGCCAGCAGACACCATCACATCAGTTTTTCTCTTGCCCCCAGAAGCCAGGACCCCCAGGATGAACACAATACAAGGAACAAAGGCAGAAAATGGGCCCTATAGGGAAAACACCCATGGTGTCCTCTGGTTAGTGAAGATGGAATCAGACTACT